>NW_027452955.1:0-67294 GCF_964194025.1 Convolutriloba macropyga
ACGTGGCGTATTTTTGCACCACTTTTTTTTCAAATTCCAGTTTTTCCTTCTGAAGACGTTTGTCTCATTTCTCTAAACTAATAGTAGCCGGGAAAAAAATTAAACTCACAGATTTGATTTTGATTTCTTTTTTTAAGCTTTTGAACTACAAATTATCTGAATATTGTAGTCGCTGTCTATGTAATGTGAGTCAATCAGTTTGTGCAATTAAATCAAAGTGACTTTCCATTCGTAATGGATTGTAACAATAAAACAGTCAACTATGAAAAACCAAGATATACCGCTCTAATTATAATCAAATTTTCATAATCTTTATCGAGGATGAAAAATAAGGAAATATAATCAGGAAACTAACCCAGTTTGAGGTCCACACCGAAATGGCCTCTGATCAGACCATCCCTGACAAAACTGACTTCTGATCAGACCGAGCCAGACTGGTTTGACCTCTGATCAGACTAGAGTGCGCTCTAAGCTCCGTGTGCGCTTAGATTGCGCTCGAAAACTTCCTCTGATCAGACTATTGTGCGCTCGAATGTCACCCCCCTGATCAGACGAGTCTGCGCTCGAATCCGCCTCTGATCAGACTGAAGTGCGCTCGAAATCGCCTCTGATCAGACTGAAGTGCGCTCGAAATTGCCTCTGATCAGACTAAAGTGCGTTCAAAATAGTCTGA
The DNA here is from genome assembly GCF_964194025.1 of Convolutriloba macropyga. Classification (NCBI taxonomy): domain Eukaryota; kingdom Metazoa; phylum Xenacoelomorpha; order Acoela; family Convolutidae; genus Convolutriloba; species Convolutriloba macropyga. The sequence continues at coordinate 674 of NW_027452955.1, forward strand.
TCAGAGAAAGGATTTGAACATGAAAAAATCTCTCAAGATTGTTATAATATATTCATTTCATGAAAATTGATGTTTTAAGAAATATATTCAACTAAGGAAAAGCCTATAATAAAAGTATTGCCAATTGAAAGAAATCCGAAGTGCCGGAAAAACAATTTTTTGAGTATGCCAATAATTCATGTTTTTGACTTATTAGATGAACTTAAACTGCTTTACATAATAATGTTTTGATCTACAGTTAATCCCAATCTTTTCAAAAGGGGACCGGCAGTTGCTATCAGCTAGGCCTCTTGTTTCTGATCAACCCATCAGGCTCTCGATGGGTCTCTGAGCAGAATGCGTCTATATTGTAGACTCTTGGGAGAGACAGCCTCAGTCAGCAAAAACAAAAACAAAAAAAAGAAAAAAATTCGCTCGAATCGGCCTCTGATCAGACTAGTGTGCGCTCGAATTGGCCTCTTTTCATACAAGTTTGCTCTCAAAACTGCCTCTGGTCCGACCGTCCCAGACCGACGTGACCTCTGATCAGACAAGATCCAGACCATTGCCCAGACAAAAGTGCGCTCGAATTATTCTCCAGACCCTGTAATTCAAGCGCACCCAGAACATGTGTGCGCTCAAAGATGGTCTGATCAGAGGTCACTTCGGCCTGGCCACCTCGACCTGGGAAAACTAATTGACGGCAATCTTATAACTAATATTTTACGCATGACACACTTTGGTCATCCTCAAGATTGAAAGATTAAACTGGAAATAAAATGCACTCTCCGGAGGCAATTGATGAAAGTCTTCTGGAAAATACGTTTCTTCTGGAAACAATTGTCCTGTATTATTTTAATATTAGCGAAACTTTTCCTTTTAGCTGAAAGTTTACATGCTTTTTTGCTCCCGTTACACGCAGCGCGATTAAGATGCATTTACTAAAACTATGCAATTAAATTAGCGTGTAACCGTGGCCCAATTGTACGATGACTTGCTCTTGAAGAACAAACTGCAAGATAAAATACGATAAGAGAGGTCCAAACAACTTCAAAAAATGTATATAATAGTGTCAAATTCCTGAACCCAAGAAGTAAAGCGCTTGAATTATATATCAAAAGACAGAGAGTCAGATCTCTAGGTTTTAGCAAAATTCAGAGACATGGCACCGATAATTTTTCAGTGACCAGAGTAAAATTTGTAATGAACCTTTGATGATGCATCATTGAGTTTCTATGAAAGGGTGTCCCGCTTTTTTTCACCCCTATTCATTTAACCCACTATCATTTAACCCCGATTTATTCACCCCTGTATAATTTAACCCCTCCATCTTTTAACCCGTCTATCATTTCACCCCGATTTTAATTGTTCTATAAAACAAGGATTATTAAATTAGCAATATAATCATTTGGCCATGCCTCAGCGGCCCGTGGGACTTGATATGAAACTATCACAACCCCAGGTTACCCACCTTAGACGAAACTTTGAAAACTTACTAAGACTTATAAGCTGCCGTATAAAACTTACAAAACTTTGTACGGCACCGTATAAGGCCGTAATAAGTTTTCTACGGCACCGTAACCAATTGATGTAATTACTGATTTTTAAACTCTAAATCCCTAAAATCGACTTTAAATCTATCGCTTATCTAATACAACTCACTTTTTCATCACTTTATGGCACTGGGTATAACTTTTTAAATCTCTGAAAAATTACAAAACTTAGTACGGTGCCTTATAAGGCCGTATCAAGTTTTGTAATTTTTCTAAGGTAAAGTTTTTGAACTTTAATTTGCTCTGCAGGTAGCCCTCGTGGTCAAAAAATATACCTCGAAACAGTTCGAAGTTGCAAAAACTTCTTACGCCTCTTCTTAGGTCGTACCGAACACTTTGGAAGTCTAATGATATCTTTTGCAGTTCATGTCAGATATTCAGCCTGGTATTTTAGAGTTCAAGCCTGGTATTTTACCTAGTGCTCTTCTCAAAGTCTCCTATAGTTGTTTGTTTGTAACTCCGCCGTAGCCGGTCCCCAGCCCGGATGAGAAAGGAGGAGGGAAACACACCCAGAACATACTGGAAAAGTCTCAAAAAGTCGGTTTTTCAACTTGACTGGAGCCTTTTCCGACAATTTTCCAGCTATTATTTGACCTTAAAAACCTTATTAATCTTGGTACGGCCGTAGTACGGCACCTTATTAATCTTGGTACGGCCTTAGTACGGTACCTTAGAAATCTTAGTACGGCCTTACTACGGCCCGTAGAAAACTTAACAAGATCTTAGTACGGTTTTGATCAAAGACTTATACGGTGCCGTACTACGGCCTTACCAAGTTTTCCAAGTTCGGGCAACCTGGGACCGAACGTGGGATTAATTTATTTACTTAATTATGACAAAACATGCCTTTAGTTTCGACTGCTAATTGGCGGGATGAAATCATAGAGGGGTGAAATGATAGAGGCGTTAAATGATAGAGGGGTGAAAAAATCGGGGTTAAGTGAATAGGGGTGAAAAGAAGTAGAACCCTATGAAAGTACTATAGTTCATCAATGGAAATCAATGGGAGCCAACCCAGCGTTATACAGCCTGCATGACAACTATCATTACTAATCAGTCAATTACATTAGATTAGCCAATTAGATTTTGGTCCATTTCACGTCATTCATTCAATCAGACCAAAGTTAACCAAGGCTGATGTCACAGACCGAAAACGCCTCTGTTAGAACTGGACTTCGAATGCGTGATTTTTTGTTGCTGGGAATGCGCTCGAATTGACCTCCGATTAGGCTGAAGTGTGTACGGAAACCATGTTCCGATTAACAGATCTGCGCTTTATGAGCAGATCCAAGTACTATCGATTCGAACTCTGCTCAGACTGAAGCTCGTACATTTTTTTTCTGCGCTCGACTGATTCTTATCAGAGCTGATTCTGTTCAGGACTTCAGCCTTGAAGTAAATGTTGCCAGCGTCTACGTTGTGAAATATGGTGACTAAGGAACAATTGTATTTTGCATATAATTTTATATAATATAATATTAAATACTTTTAAAAATAATTTCATAATATAAATTATATATATATATATATATATATATATAAATATATGTATTTATAGTAATTTGTACTAAAGGCCAAATGTTATATATGATTTTTTGGTATAAAATGTTTTTTTCGCTATAATCCACAATTAAGCGCAATTATGACTAGAAGTTTTGATGTTGTGCGTTTGCACACAATTTTCGGACTGCACTCATCTAAATTATTGGCAAAACAATCGGCCAATTCAAGCAGAGATAAGAAAAAAAAATGGAAGGTAAAGCTTCATATTTTAAAGCTTTAATAATAATAATAAATTGTTCTCAAGTATGTATAAACAAACAACATTGTTCAATGAGGTTTACATATACATACTCAAAAGGTCATCAAAAGGCAAAAAAGCCTAGTCGTGTGATGGCTTTGGGAAGCAGTTTGTTAGCAAATAGGGGTGGGGGTAGGGTGTTGATATTGGTTTGTTTTTAATGTTTAAATAGATTGAGTGACAGCAAGTACACGTGAGGAAACAGTTGAGTTTTTGTAAAAGGATAAAAATAAAAAAAAATGTCTTTATAAGATCTATAAATATAAGTGCAAACAGAGATTAGAGTCACTAATCACCAAGTAATTTTCGGTGATTGAAAAGTGCAAGCTTGGATGTTCAATTGCAATTCGCGACATCGTGTCAGAAGTAACAATTAGGTCACGAAAAAATTGGCAAAAAACTAGGGCTTTATCAGAGAACCAGTGAAAGATTTCGAAAGTAACTGACATCTCTGTCATTAATTTTAAATAAAAAACCACACAATTAGGCCACTAAGACTTCAGTGGAGCCCTGATATGAAGTGTTTATATTGAGATAAAGAGACAAGACAACAAAAGTACAACAATAGGGTAAAAGAAAAGAAACAACACGGACAAAAATCAACGGTGCTTTTTTCCCGAAAAAGATCGAAGTAAAAAAATTTCATTGAAAAATAAAGCATGTCTTTTTTACCAATGGTTTCCACTGGGTTGCAGCTGGGCGCAGCCATCAATGAAAATAGTACAACAGTGAAAAGGTAACGATTTTCAAGTAAAAGTTGAAAAAAATCAATTAACATTTTCGAAAACGAACAATTTTAAGGTAACAGAAAGCGAAAATTATTGTATTCAAATCATATATAATTGCCCTGTTCGGCCCTAATAAAACTCATTGTACCCCTTCATTATTGAGGTTCAATAATAAAAAACAATAAATTAAACAAGTACAGGCGAACATCAAGAACACGCTAAACGTTTACAAAAACACAGTATCGGATCCAGATACGAAATTACATAAAGACTAAAAAGGTACGAATTTTCACCTATGCTCATCAGGAAATCACGTGTTCCCTTATTCAACCTTAATCATCTCACCTCAAGAAGTACAAAAACGCAGAATCCAAAAAAATTTATGAGACCCTAATATCAAAGTCCAAAAGACAATTAAACTGATTCATATAAACAAATAAAAGTGACAATAAAACGAAAATTTTAACACATGCGAACAAAATTGAAAACAATGTCCAAACGTTTCGTGATAACATATACAGTCAAAATCATAGAAATAATAGGTGTCCGTTAAACGATTCAAACAGTAGCATCCATGCCTGATGATAACGCATCAGATTAAAAAGCATTGGCACAAATTAAAAAGAAAAAACAGCAGTCAAAATTCCCCATCTGAAAAACAATTTAAAGAAAGAGATTTTCGAATCAGTTTACAAGAATTTTATTCTTCAAAACCAATCATTGTTCTTGTGGAGATCATATAAAGCTTTCTAAAATAATCCAAATGCCCAAATAAAATAAACAAACGACAATACGACTGATAACAGTCTTGCTATTGGTTTGAGTTGTCATCAGAAAGACAAAAGTACCTGCGGAAATAAAACATAACGCGGCAGATTAAGAGAAAATAGCCGCAATAGCTTCATAGATCTGCAGTTTCAAAAAAATATTATATGAAACAGACCAAAACATTCTTATTATATGCTCAGATGTTACATTTTGATTAGGAATCTGTCAAACTTATTGCTGCTTCTAATTACTGCTCTCAAATAACCATCTTTAAGAGTGGAACACATTCACTTGAACTTATCTCTTTGAATTAAAGAAAGGAAAAGTCAATTTTAGAGTCAGGAAGTCATTTTTGAGAGTCAGGTATGTCACCAGTGACATAAAACTTCATCATGCGAATGAAAAAACATAGCAGGAGAAGTCCTGACGTACAATTCAAAGTATTTTCATTGACTAAAAAAACTAGACCTAAAACGGACTCTGATTGGATTGGAAAAACCATTTAGAAAAAAATGCGATCCAAAAAATCGAAAAAACATTAAAAATCAAAGTGAAATTGCCGCATGTGAACAAAAACCACTAGCGAGAAAGCGAATTTTTGTTCAAACACCGTTTTCTCACTCTACTTTAAATTTAGTGCGAAAAAATTTCACGCTGCAAAACCTCTCGCTTTTTTGCTCCATTTCCTGTTTCGGCGTGACCAAAATCACTACTCCAATTTGACTTCAAAAATCATGAAAATGTGTGAACAGATCTTAAAAAAAAGACAGCGCCCCAATACAATTCAAATTCTTTGAATTGCAAAAAAAACGTGCTCCACTAAGGGTGAAAAATGACGTCACGCACACAATTCAGTTGAAATTTCATTAATGGTCGAACAAAAACAGATTTTAAGTGGATGTGACATAATATGGTCGTAACAAAAATCTTGACGACGAAATGAAAAAAAAACTGGCATACAGTTCAAAGAATTTTCCTTAAACAAACAAATAAAATACAATGAATTATGAATGGATTGGCAAAACCATTTTGAAACAATCTGATTAAAAATCTAAAAAACAGTAAAACTCAAAGTGAAATTGCTCATGTAAATAAAAAATCAAAAATAAGAAAGGAAAAAAATGGCTCAACCAACAACTAGGCCTTAAATGAACAATGAATGGATTGTTGCAAATATTTTAAAAAAAGTTCTTTCAATAAATCGAAGAAAACAGTAAAAATCAAAGCAAAATTGCCTCAATTGAGCAAAAAATTGCCAGAGAGACAGCGAATTTCTGTTCAAATACCGTTTTCTCACTCTAATTTAAATTAAGATTGAAAAAAATTCACGCCGTAAAACCACTCTTTTTTTTGCTCCACTTCCTGTGTCGGCGTGACCAAAGTCACTACTCCAATTTGACTTCAAAAATCATCAAAATGTGTGAACAGATCTTAAAAAAAACAGCACAGCAATATATACAGCGTGATATATACTAATCAGCAGTCATTGGGCTGGCAAATCTGTTTAATACCTAAGCTAACAAGCTGATCTGAGAGACATAACACTGTTATACAATATTTTTAATTCTTTTGAGCAAACTAAATACAGGAAAGTCAGTAGATGCGACAGTATTCTGTCGTTTTAAATCTAAATGTGGCAACGAGCTACTATGCTTCAATTTAGAACCCCCTTCAGTTGAAGGGTTTACATCGTCTCCCCTCATCAAGTTTCGAACCTCTGTCGGTTTCACGATCGGTAGGGCTGTCAGGGTTTTGTACCGGGTGGCTGGGTCGATCGAAAAGGAGGCGTCGTAGCTTCTAATGGCACTGGATTGGAGGTTTTTCAGGAAAAGGTAGAGCGATTCCTTGTATGGGATTTGTTTTTTTTTAACTCTGCACTTCTACTTTATTCACCATTTTAATCGCCAAGCGAGGAAAACGTTAAAACTAACTTGGAGATTGTCTAAAACTTAGGAAAATCGTCGAAAGCACTGAAAATTAGACATAAATATGCAATTCAGGAAGCTCACAGAAATCTAGAAAAATGCCAAATACATCCTGTGGAAAAGGTAGAAAAACGTTGGGGGGGGGAATACGGGGACAACGGATATCTGTATACGGATTCAAGTTCTCGTATTTCACATTTACACAATCAAAAATAGCCGCCATATTGCAGGAAAATAGCCGCGATAGACGCTTGTGGCCTTCCATGGAATTGAAACAACTAAAGAAATAAGATAGACAGATTGACCACCAGTGCTTTAATAGACCACTAGACTTCTTGGGTTCGGACTGTAATTTTTATGAGACACATATGCTCAATAAGGAAAAAACCCCAATCGATTTTTTTTCAAAATTAATATTCGAAATCAAAAACTCAAGACTCTAATACCCAAGAATTAGGGCATGTACGTTTGGCACTACTTCGATGCACACTATTGATCTTTAACTATTAAAGGTTCATAAAAATTAAATTTCACTAAGTGAGTTCATTAAGTTAAGTCACTTTTTTGAGCGAGGTATGTCACGCAATTGACCTAAAAGCAGAACAAATGACGTAATGAACACAAATGTTGAACTGCAAAGCATTAGAATACACTGAAATTGAAAAAGTCAATGGTCGCAAGAATCGTCGATAGAGACGACGAATTAAAAATCATAGAAGGAAGAATTCCGGAAAAGAATCGAAGATAGCTTCGCCAAAAAGTGAGCCTGTCGATCTTCTAGTTTTTTTTACTGCAGTAAGCATCAAAGAAGAGAGAAGAATACCTTAATTGTTTACAATAAAAGACAAAATTTAACTAAAAAAAAGTATTTTAAAGAAAAAATTCTATTTGTACAAGAACAATTACAAAGTGAAAATAATACTTCAAATAATCGAGACAATTTAATCACTTACACAAATTCGGTCAATCCACAGAAAGCACAAAAACCTCTATAATTTGAAAAAAGCGAAAAGCTAGAAAATTTAGAAAAAGTTTAACAATTAATTGCATTTTTTGTCAAAAATCAAGGAAATAAACAGCTTGGTACCAGAAAACCCCGGATTTAATTTGTAATAGAAACTGCCCGCAAGCATTGGGCTGACAATTAGTCAAAATTAAAAGCAATACATTACAATAATAGGTCAGAAACAGCTAAAATAGCTTTAAACCCAGAGAATTATTTGAAAAAACATTCAATTTAGCGTAAAGCTCCCGTTTATTACCAAAAGCCTTCGAAACAATCTCAAAGCAACCTTCAAAACTATAATTTTATTCTGAAATAGCCTCTTAGGCATCATAGAATTTTCAAAAAAAAAACAGAAAGAAAACGCTTGAAAACTTGGCGCGTGAACGAAAAAAAAATGCTTCGCTTAGCGAAAAATTTTTCACACCTCTTTTTATCGCTCTGTTTGAAAAGAAAGCGCGAACAAAAGAAACAATCTCTCTTCTCAGCTATTCGAATTTGTTCACTGAAACTTTTTGAACATTATTCACTTCTTCAACTTCCGGTTTTCTAGCTCGCTCACTTATCAAAAATAAAAACAGAAAACAATAAAGTCTCTTCGAGTCTTAAAACACCACAATATCCCCAATAATAGCCGCTATTGCTTCGCTGCTATTGAAAAAATTTTCTAAAATGCAAGCTCTATTTGAAATTTTTGGGTTAAGATAGGCTTACGAAAATATGATAAATAGAAAAAAAAGAGAACGGAAGGGCTATTCAAAACTTTAGTTCAAAAATGTGAAATTTGATTTTGTACTTACGAATTAATTTCGAAATTAGATTTGGCGTCCGTTAACTTGAAATTTCAGCAAAAGGGAACTGATGTTTTAGTAACACTTGGACTTATTCTTGGTTGATAATCAGTTCAACTTGGAGTTTTGCACAGAAAAAGATATGAAAAGTAGTAAATTGTTTTGGGATTAGAATCTGTTTCAGGAAGAACTGTTCCCGGGCTCAGGCCTCGAATTATTAGAAGTCTCAAAGAAGACTTTAGTAGGGAGGGTTTTTATTGACTAAAATCATACAGTCGACCTCCTACTTAAAGTCAACAAAAATAGTATTAGGTAGTCAAACGGAACTCTTTTTATAAGCGCTTACGTTCAACCATTGTCTTTTTATAGGCATTTTCAGTCGACATGCTCTTTTCATGAGTTGAGAAACAGAATACTAATAGTACAGCCAATTCAAATTCATCGGTCGGGCATGATATTTTTGAGAGTGGAGCAAAAGTCTTATCATAAGCCTGCTTATGCAAATTAGGAAATTATTTACTCAAAACTTCTCGCTGCTTCCATACATACAGAAATTGCAACCGAGCCTAGACTAAACAGAAGTGTACCAGGGCAATCCAGCTTGAAAATAGCAGAAAAACTTCCAAAGAGTCTGAGGATTTTTGTCTTCAGCAGCTATCGCAGCCGGAGTACACTGCCAGATTATTTGATTGACGGAAACTACATAACTGAATTGAAAAGTTCGACTCCCTAATAGCCATGATGAAAGTGTTGCTGTTTCCAGTTTTTTTCGCTTCCAAAATCATGATTTATCCTGTTTGAAAAACAGTTTTTTTGGTGAGTAATGATTCCTCGGAATTTGAAAAGATGAAGGACGATAAATGGTGAACAACTTATGAGCAACAATGAACAATAAAGACGCAGGTAAAGTTTTCAAGGCAAAATGCACACTCATCAAAACACTTTTGTTTGCCTCATGATTTGTCAAACGCTCAGCCCATTTTTTGAAATTCACCATTTTGTGTCGAGCAAAAGTCGAGAAGATCATTTGGGAAAAACAAAAGACCGGCGTGAAAATATTGAATCCTTTAAAAGTCGAGCTGAATTCCAGATGTTTGTTAAAGTCAAGCTAAAGTTGTATCGAAGACTATTTGGGTCGGACACTGTCTTTTCATGCCACCTTTCAATCCTGGCCTTTAGAAAAGACGAGGTCTAAGCCTGGGTTGTATTAAGGTTTTCGTAGAAATTGTCATTAATCCAAAAATTGATCACTTTAAAACCTGATAATTGTTTATGAGATTGTTGTTATGAGATGCGTATTCTCATAAAATACTATCAAAAATAATTATGCGTATTTAGCACATTCTAACAAAATTAGCATTTCAGAGTTACTTAAGGACATAAAAAAGGAGAGCATGTTCAAACTTCGCGCGTTTAGTAGTTAATAAACCTCGTCAGTTACCTTTATTATAAAAAAAAAAACAAATCCCGTCCCTGAAGCGCTAAGGACAACAACGGTTGGTCAGGTAATGACGAAAAAATCTTCAACACCCAAGCAGCATCGAAAACACTCATGAACCCCTTAGCCAAACCTGACCCTGTTTTCCAAAATGGATGAATTAAGCTATCGCCCACCAAAAATAACATCATACTCTGGCCATTCGATTCCAGAATTCTTCCGGCGTGATTCGCGGTAACATTCGGGGAACAATAAAACAAGGAAACGTCTGGCTTTCCATGTTTATTCTGTGCCATTGTTAGAGGGTAATACTGTCCGTGTGTTGCGTAATTCGCAGACGCTGTTGCGTAATCGGCTAAAACCTCGTGATTGATATTTTCTGACGTCATCGTTTTCATTTTATTGTTCGGGTAGTACTGTTTTATAGCACCATAATGTTTTAGTATAAACGGGTTGGCAGTCATGATAAAATAAAGTTTGTCGAGGTCATAGTGCATAACTGTTTGGTGAAAAAACCCTTTCTCGATAGCCTGTTTTACATTATGGGCATAACCGTCATTAGTTCTAGAAGTTCGAGGGGTTTCAAGACCAATGATTGACTTCGGGTTCAAAAAGTTGGCAGTTATTCCAAAACCAGGCTGGACCGACTTTTTGTCGTTCTGTTTTTCCGTAAACAGACCTTCGGGAAGAGCAATATTTTGACCACTCGCACACATCAAAACGTGAACAGGGAAGTTGTTCAAATTGAAGGGCATATTAAGTGAGCTAAGGTTGTTTTTGTTTATCTTGAAGAGGCATGAAAAATTGTTTGTTATTGACTCGGAAGGGTACCGGATGTCAACAAACTGTACGTTGGTCACAATTGTAACTCCTAAGAGCAGGGCGACTTTGACTAACACGACTTGGGTGAGAGAAATTGGGTAAACATTTTCGACAGTGCTTGAGCATCGAGATGACGAGAACCGACCCCCGAGGTGGTTCGACCCGAGTGATATCAAGTCGTCGATGACAAAACTCCAAAGGTAGATGCAATTGGTTCGGGAGAAGTCGGTTCGTTTCTCAGCTAGCACCACTCGAGCACCTAAAAAAAATTTAATCACGTTTTACATTTTTGTTTAGTTTTGAGGAAAAGAAGCCGAGGAGAGCACATAAGAGGCAACAGTCGAAAAGAGGAGTCTTTCAGATTATAGCTCCTCAAAATTTTAGCATCCTCTCCTTTTAATAACCATGATTGGGGGTATAGGTTATATGGCCACTAAGTGCGCGGGGGGGGGGTGGGTGGGGTTATAAGGGGAAATACCTGAAAAGAGTTTCGAATCAAGGGTGACTAATCTGTGATCAACACTTTAAATATCAAAGTCACGCCATAAATATGTCATAGCTCCATTTGTATTTCCGAGTTTCCTAGTTACATCGCGGTTCGTATGATTTATATTATCCACATTTATGAAAATTCTACCGCTGGTTAGTTCGTACCATGTCATAAGTTGCTTTTTTGTCATAAGTTGAATCGATCTTTCTCCGCTTTCCGGAGTTTGGCAACATTGCCCAGAGACATGAATATTTGGGAAACGCGCAAATATTTTTCCTCTTTAATACTTTACACGATCTAGGATAGTTTGCAAAAAAAGGAAATCAAAACCTGCAAAAAATTTCTTGTTTTTGGGATTTGATTAATTTTTGTTTACACACAAATACTTTTGTGTATAAATCGAGAATAAAAACAAGTTTTGTCTAACTAGCCTAAAAAAGCACATTCAATAGCCGCTCTCAATCCACAAGGCCCAGCACCAATCACAACCACGTTTTTGGCTAAGCACACATTCTGCTTATTGTACACTGTCGTCTTCATTTTGTCTCCAAGCATTCTCGCCACGTGAACAAACGCCTTTGAACTCATCAAATGCGGCGCCAGATTTTTAAACGTCCGTGTTCTGCAAGCCGAACTGTCAACTTGGCATAAATTACAGAGTTGTTTGAAAGTTAGCAGAATTTCTGCCAATTCTAAAGAGTTCGAAAATTGGGTGAAAAGCTGTAAAGGTGAATTGCAGTTTCTAATTTGCGCCCAGGAAAAATTCCGACTCGAATTAGGCATTTCGTCGAAAGAGTCTAAACTATCGTCCAATTTGTAGTTTTCGATTGTTAATTTTTCGCTTGTTTCAAGCCGAGTTTTTTCTTGTTCAGTTTCAATCTCGGCAGAACAATTTTGTAGCTCTTCGGTTTTGAGTTGTGACTTCAAAACATCTGTCGATTCGTAATTTTTGTCATTAACAAGCTTCATACTAGCCAACGTAAAATTAGCTGCACAATTTTGGCTTAATTTTTGTTCTTTCTCTTTATATCTATCAACGTATTTGTTATCGCACGAATTTGGTATTAAAAATGATTTTGTTAAACTATCTGATAAACCGCTCGTTGAAAGCTCGATCTGAAAAACTTCTGACTTTGTCACTTCAGGCGTTGTTATTGAAGGTCGAGGCGATAAAACTCTAGGTGTCGCTAAATGTGGTATTTTGTATGTTAAATTTTTAAGATTGTCGTATTTTCTGCCTCCAACTCTTAGAGCGAGACTGGCGGAGATGTCTAGGTTTTCGGATTTCGTTCCGTTTTTTGCAATTGGTTTTTGGGTTTTTCTCGGGGTTCTGGGAGTTTTCAAACTTTTTCGGCTAAGCGGACGTCGGTCAGATAGAACATTTGATTCTGGTCGGGTTTTGTCAGTTAAATTTGGCGTTTGAGTTTGTGTTGCAGCCGCTGTAATTGTGGCCGAGTTGTAACTGGCAGTGAGATTGTCATTGTTTGAAGTTTGATGTGAGGTCTGAGGGCTTTCGTACTGTTTGGAGACAAGAACCTCAGCGCGACCTAAAAAAATAATGAAATTTTTAATCTACCCATGTCGAGGAGGCCAGACCGAAGTGACCTCTGATCAGACCATATTCGAGCACACTTGTTCCCGGTGCGCTCGAATTACATGGTCTAGAAGGGCAACGAGCGCATTTTTGTCTGGACAATGGTTCTGTCTGGATCTGGTCTGATCAGAGGTCACTTCGGTCTGGGCGAGTGCACACTAGTCTGCTTAGTGGCCGATTCGAGCGATTTTTTTTTCAAGTTTGTTTTTTTTACTGACAGATCTCTCTTCAAGAGTCACCAATACAGGAGCTTTCTAATCAGAGACTCATCGAAAGTCTGATGGGTTGATCAGAAACAAGGGTGATAGCAACTGCCGGTTCCCTTTAGAAAAGCTTTAGAATAACTGTAGATCAAGGCGCTATTATGCAAAGCTGTCTATTTTTATCGGCACTTGATTTTTCTTTTCAATAGCAATATTGTTATAATAGGCTTTTCCTTAGTTGAATTTATCAATGAAAACATCAATTTTCATGAAATGAATAAATTACAACAATATTGAGAGATTTGTCTGATCAGAGGCGGATACGAGCGCACATTAGTCTGATCAGGGGGTAAGTTTCGGGCGTACAATGTTCTGATCAGAGGATATTTTCGAGCGCAATTTCAACGCACCCGGTGCTTCGAGCGCACTGTATTCTGATCATAAGACAAATCAGTCTGGGTCGGTCTGATTAGAAGTCATTTGTGTCTGGGTGGCGTTATCCGAGGCCATTTCGGTCATTAAGTTTTCCATTAACAAGATCCCAAAACTTATAATTGGAAAAGTTGTGAGCAAGACCCAAGCCACCTCCGATCAGATCATTTGGATCACACACGTGATTTTTAATGAGACCCAAGTTACAATATCTGGAAAGAGATAGGGTCCACGATAGTCTGGTCCATGTTCGTAGTATACGCAGTTTGACCAAAAATTGATTAGGAGTCTTGAAAAGTGTCTTGCAAAAAGAAATCAAATTCTGGAGATGTTTGGATCATAAGTTGAACTAAAGCCTGATCAAAGAGTAATATCTGTCGGCAATGATTTGACCAATCCTTTTCTAACATTTTTTGGGGTCTTAGAAGTAAAATTGAAGCCATTTTGAAACTAACACTGGTAAATATATTGAGAAGATAAATAACTTTTTGAAATTAAAGTTCAGTACTGTGAGTTTGAATTGAATATTTCCTTCAACTTTCAACAACCTTTAACAATTATAATACACCATTTGATTAGAGAAAAAAGTCTGTTGATTAGTCTAACCAGAGGATTTCACAAAATAGATTGAGCCGCTCGGAACTGAGTATAGCGCCCGCAGTAATATGGCATGCTCTGATCAGGGACTGATCAGCTACAGCTCGCCCGTAATATTTTTTGGGTCGAATGAAGGTCTGATCAGATTTCATTTCGGCCTAGGACAGACAGGCCCGAGGTCCAGTTCGGCAAAGAGTCTGATTAAAAGGGCCAATAACTCCTTGCAACGTTGACTACACCGGATAAAATATTAGTTTCAATTTTACCCTAATTTATTTAAAACTTCAGTTTTACAACTGTTCAGGCAAGGAAGTCTTCCCTACTAAAATTAAAGTTACGTATTAGAGTTTTCTACTGCAACCAATCCCTTCCCTGGAGATGAGCGCATTTAAATCTTACAAGATGATTCAAAACTTGCGAGATTTCTGCCAGAATCTTGCAAGATACCTATCCAGGCAAAAAAATAAATCACTCATGTTTTAGAAAACACATTTGAACCAAATTGTTGTTTATTCAACAAGTTACAAAACTGAAATCAATGGAAAATTTTTTAATCAGGAGGATTCAAAATCTTGCAAGAATCTTGCAAGATCTTGCATGTTTTTCAATTCTGAAAACTTATTTGATTATGTTTGGTAGCAAAAACTAAATGAAAACCAAATAAAATGACTTTTACAAGAATTTCAATCAGCAGAACTGATTTTAATCGACTTTTTTCCAAAATACATTTTGAATGTGAAATCTTGCATTATTTTGCAAGATTTCGAATTGAAATACAATTTTCCAACAAAGAACTAGAAACAGCCATCCAAGTCCTTATTTTTAACTTCAATTTATCTAATAAATAATCCAGTTAGAAGACTGCTAAAATGTTACAAAAAAGTGAATTCTTTTCTCTCTCTCTCTCTCCCTAAAATCATTATTTACCACTATAAAAAATATTAGAGTGAAGCTCAATCAAATTACGAAGAATATCAGGATAGAAAAATCTCAAGCGTTCAGGAATTGTGAGAAATTTCAAACTTTTCCTTGAACTTTGTAAGATTCCAAAAATTCCAAAAGCAGGACAAGTGAAAACCGCAAAACTCTCCCTAAAAGCAGCAGACAGCACTGGAAGCACAGAAAATGAGATTTGAATTGGAGAAGAGATGGGAAGATTGTACGCGAAAAAAAGCTAGTTAAATTACTGTCCTCTAGTACTGAAGCTTTTGTTGGTTAGCACTTTTTAAAACTGGAAACCCACAATGTTTGCTGGAAGCGAGAAATAAAAGAGAAGATTTTTTTGATGCATACGAATTTTTGTGGCCGTCTACTTTGTCCATTCTACTCTGTCGAAAAGTAAAATTCGAATTTTTGTATACTGAACTAAAGAGAACCTTTTGTCGTGAATTCAAGATACATATCTTTTGAAATGTGTCACTTTAAGTGCACAAAATAGTTGAAGTAATGTTGATAAAAAATGAGGTAAACTAAAATTAACTTTTTTACATCAACAACAGGCCAATCAAGAGTACAAATTCTTATTGAGAAGTAAAGTCAACATTACTCGTCCTGCAAAATTTTAATTTGTCGAGCCATATCTTCGAATTGTGAGGCAGCAACCAACTTGGGTTTAACATCCTCTAACTCAACTCAGCATCCCAAGGCAGCCCAAAATATGAATGGTTTTTGAGCCTATAGTTTCCTTATATTCTCCTAATGCAGAGTCTGGACATTAGTTTGGACGTATGTCTAAATATTAGTCTGATCAGCGCCCGGGCTCAATGATCCCGCAGTGACAAGTGGTTGACAGCAAAGGCTTTATAACCTGTAATGGCAGGCAGCTGAGCTAGAATGCGGTTGATTCTATCATGCAATTGGGCTAAGGACTCCTTCGAATATTTATCCTCCTCTTCCTCATCCTGGCCCTCCCCTTGGACACCAATGGAGGCACTCGAACAGGTTGTTTGGGTCACGTGATGAGATGACAAGCTAGCACACCTGTTACTGCTGTTGTAGATGGAATTGGAAGTTTTCATGACCGGTCGGAATTGCTTCGTCTTTTTCTTTGAAAAACAACAGGTCGAATCATTTTTTGTATTGGGTCTAAAAATCTCTAAATGTTCAGAAAATCAGAAGTACTCAATTCTTTCATTTTCATTGTTAATAAGTTGATTTATGCTGCACCAGATTGCGGCATTATGTTGTTGACAGCAACACAAAACTCATCAATGAATGTTGAAGAAACAGAAAAAAAATGATTGTTTTGCTGCGTTATAGGTAAGCATTTCATTCTGATGGATTTTGAAATGACACGGCCTGATCCCTTAGTTTCTCTCAGATTATAGCAATCATTTTGATTTTTTTTGTCAAAAATTGCTGAAACAGTACAGTTGGTTGGACACGTTTCTGTTTATACTTTTTTGAAGAAAATAAATGTTGCGCTCCTTTGGTTCGGAATTCATCTACGGCCAATCAGAATTCGGCAACAAACTCAGCAGATCAAGTTCTCAACATACATGAAAAACGTTGTCCAAAGCAAAAAACTTTACTGACCTAATTCAATTAAGTTCATTAAGAAATAGATTTATCTATTTCAGACCTAATGACAGCTTTGCAGAAATTTGGCAAACTGCCTGCTTAATTTTTATTCAAATAAATTTTTACAAGTTTACTATATTTTTCAAGGAATTTTGGAAAGATGTGAAGCTTCCTTTCTGTCGAGCTCTACTTTCGCAACTAATCGGGTTTCAATAAGGCAGCAAAAACGCCGCAAATTTTTTCGCAACTTTGCTATTTTTCTTTTGAAAACGTCGGAAATTGTCGGATTTTTTTTGAGGGAAGCAAATTGATGTAGACGTACGAATCAGTCGATATGTTACATACGAATCAGTCGGCTTGGCCATAAGTATTATTTAGTAATCATAAGTAGAACAGATATGGCTTCTTATGAAACCGCATATGATATGTCAACGGTTTGAATTTTCAATTTCTCATACCGGTTACAACCCTAGTCGAGAGAGGATGTTAATCTTGCAAGATCTTGAAAGATTCTTGCAAAATACTGTTAATCTTGCAAGATCTTGCAAGAGGATGTTAATCTTGCAAGATCTTGCAAGAGGATGTTAATCTTGCAAGATCTTGCAAGATGCTTTCAAGATTAACATCCTCTTGCAAGATCTTGCAAGATTAACATCGAAAATCCTCCTTTATTGAATCGCTCTATGATGTTGCCGTTTTTTAACGAGTTTTGTGAACAAAATAGCTTTTAATGACTCTGGCTAGTTTTTTAGGCCCTGACAAACGTCATATCAAAGCCTCCCGTGGCATCCATCTGAAATTCTTTACTGTTTTACCTTTGAAGAAAAACGCTCTTTCTCTGACTCCAAGCGCATAGAACCCCCACAACGGTCCCGTAACCACAATCTCTATTCATAAGTAGTCAGATGAGTTGAATGACAGGCCTAGATCACGCGAAAAAGTTGATCAAAGGTTTTTTTGTGGTGATAAAATAATGGTTGTTGGTGATAAACTATGTTTATGGCGAAATTCGTAAATGGTCACTTTTCTTGGGCTTCCAATCCTTTCCATAGTCATTCCATAGCAAAACGGCACTTCTACTGGGGTTGAAAAAAAGCTGGAAAAATAAAAATGGGGTGTAAAATTTTTTTGCCATAAAACATTTTTTCTCTCGGGCCTAAACAGAAAATTTCATATTGACATTACCGGTGATATAGCAGTCAGAAAACAAAATCTTTTAAAAAAGCTGTTTGATAGGTTTTTCATTAACATAGCTTCTAACGACTGTGGCTAGTTTGTTAGGCTCTGATAAACGTCAAATCAAAGCCTCCAGTGACATCAATCTGAGATTTTTTATTGTTTTACCTGACGTTGTTGTTCAATTTTCTCTTTTTCTGCAGGATTCGGTGACACCCGAGGACGAGGAGACGACACCCGAGGAGCCCTGGGTGGTGGAGACGACCTTTGGTGTTGGTGGTGGAGTCGTCACCCCTTCTGCATGGACTTCGCGTCTTCGGTTTGGTCGGTAAGTTGTGTCGTTCCCCCCTTTTCCTGTTTTCGGGCACTCTCAGTGCTCTCCGCTTTTTGCGCGCTTCTTAGGCTTTGCTTTGTTTTGGGCACGTGCTTTGCCCTTTTTGCCTGCGCCACTTAGGATTAAGGTTTTGCGTTGCTCTTTGTACCCCTTCCCATCTAGGCTTTTTGGCGCAGGCCTTAGGTGTTGCTTTGCCGGGCTTTGCTTTTGCCCATAGTGTGCTTAGGTTAAGGTGGGTGGTCTCTCCTGTGCCCGCGCCGATTTAGGAGCTAGGTTTTTGCGCTTCTGTTTCGCTTTTCCCTCCCCACTTAGGTTTCGGCGCGGGCTTTAGGTGTTTCTTGCTGGGCTTTGCTTTGCCCTGGTGTGCTTTGGCTCGGTTTGGGGGGGTACCCTTGCGCTTATGCGCTTGGGATTTCTTTGCTGTTCTGTGCTGTTCAGTTTTCTCTTTTTCTGCAGGATTCGCCGACACCCGAGGACAAGGAGACCTGGGTGGTGGAGACGACCTTTGGTGTTGGTGGTGGAGTCGTCACCCCTTCTGCATGGACTTCGCGTCTTCGGTTTGGTCGGTAAGCTGTATCGTTCCCCCCTTTTCCTGTTTTCGGGCACTCTTAGTGCTCTCCGCTTTTTGCAAGCTTCTTAGGCTTTGCTCTGTTTTGGGCAAGTGCTTTGCCCTTTTTGCCTGCGCCACTTAGCATTAAGGTTTTGCGTTGCTCTTTGTACCCCCTCCCATCTAGGTTTTTTGGCGCAGGCCTTAGGTGTTGCTTTGCCGGGCTTTGCTTTTGCCCATAGTGTGCTTAGGTTAAGGTGGGTGGTCTCTCCTGTGCCCGCGCCAATTTAGGAGCTAGGTTTTTGCGCTTCCGTTTCGCTTTTCCCTCCCCACTTAGGTTTCGGCGCGGGCTTTAGGTGTTTCTTGTTGGGCTTTGCTTTGCCCTGGTGTGCTTTGGCTCGGTTTGGGGGGTACCCTTGCGCTTATGCGCTTGGGATTTCTTCGCTGTTCTGTGTTGTTCAGTTCTCTTTTTCTGCAGGTTTCGGTGACACCCGAGGACGAGGAGACGACACCCTACGACGAGACCACAGTCACTTGAAAATGAAAAGAAACAAAATTGTTTGAAAAAAAAACTCAATGAAAAATGAAAAAAGAAGAAAAGAAGATCAGCGAAGGCAGTCGTCTGTTGTTTTCTTGTGCTAGATTGGTTTTTTCGATGTGAGGTTTTTTTTGTGTCGTTTCTTTTAAATTCAAATTTCATCTGCTTTCCTGAGTTTCTTCTCATAAGAACTAGGTCTAGGATAGGAACGTTGTTTTTTGTTACTAAAATAGGATAAGATTGGACTTCCGCGGCTTTTTTAGGCGCTTTTTTTGTTTAGGATAGGTTAAGGAGCGAAAAAATCTGCTAAATATGCTGTTAATCTTGCAAGATCTTGCAAGAGGATGTTAATCTTGCAAAAAATTGTTTATCTTGCAAGATCTTGCAAGAAAATCTTGCAAGATTATGCATAATCTTGCAAGATCTTGCAAGATTCTTGCAAGATTAACATCCTAATTTGACTAGGGAGTTCCAAAGAAGAAAAATTTTGAGTGCGAGCCCTTAATAACTTTTTTTCGCAACCAAACGTAAGATGTCTCAATCAGCGTTTGTTTGTTTTTTGATCTTTAGAACAGTCGAAAATCTAAATTTGAACCAATGTGCCTAAAAAACGTGCAGAATTGTGCTGATTTTTTGAAAAAGTTATTGTCTCAATTAAATGTTAAAAACTTTCCTTTTGCCAAAATTCTGCTGAAATTTTTTACTATACTTTAATTTTGTAATTTTTTTTCAGTTAACGCAAAGATTAGATAGTGGTACTCACTGGCTGTCAATTTAGGACGGCAACCAAATAAAAACTAAAAAAAAGCAGTTTCCCTTATGTCCTCCTCACAGCGGTTCTGTTTACCGCACTCAGATTCAAAATACGTTATTTTATAGAATCTATTCTGCCCCCCCCCCCCCCCCACGTTCTTCTAACCTCAACCCCCAGAAATTTTATATGCCAACTTAGCTCGGGTAGAACAGAAAATGTCACGATATTATGTAAAATAAGCAGGCGCTTTGACGGTCTGTAAATTAAATGCTCCCTGAGTTGTTGTCGACCGAGATTGGATCCAAAACTTTGTTCGGGTTAACAACCACCGATATCTCTCTAAAAGGGGCAGCCATTTTCATTTTAGGTTGTGAAAACGTTAGAAATAAACGACCATGTTCCACTTATAGATATCTAAGTTCATTATACAAAAATACAAATTTGCTCATATGTGACTATTGTCTCGAATCTAGTGTCCTCTCCAGGTGGTCATTTAATTTGGTTTCGCGTGAGCAAATATGCAAAAATGGATTCCCTGATCAGAGACCAATAACCTGGTGGAAAATAGGACCCGAGCAGGTTTTGGCATTTTTTTTGTTTTGTTAAACTGCACTCACCATGTATTTACCTTGATTGTCAACACAATTTAACCAGACTACAACAAATAATTATGCCCATAGTATTAAGCCATTCAAAGCAATCAGAAAGTATAATCGCACAATAAAACCTTTCAAATATTCAATTGAAAATAACCGCCGTGTATAATAATTATGCATAAAATCTTGAAGCGTGCTGAAAATATTTAATTCAATGCTCGAACGACTGAACAAAATATAGCAAGTGCATTTTTGGTATAATAAAGCAAACGCGTACACATTTTTGTATTTTACAGTTGAACAAAAAGTATATCAACTGGTTTTTTAAATATTGCTTTGAACGAGAGTACATATAAAACATACACTGCTGCGCTATTTGTTCGGAAACTCATTGATTAAGAGAGTGTATTACTAAAGAAGGTTGTGGCATGATAATACGATGTAGTAATTTTTTTTCTAAAACAAAACGCAAATGTCAAGAAAAAATTTTGAACTAGCAGAGGATTCTTTTCCCGCGCCAAGGTTTTGTCAAAAAAATGTTGTAAGAACTGCGGTAAATAGCAGTGATAAAAAAACAATTTTCACCACAAAACTCCTGCGATGAATGTGGCGAAATTAGTGAACTTTTTTAGATTTGTGGTTGTTAGCGTTGAATTGTTGTATGCTATGCGGTCTTTAGAGTTGAAACTTTCATCTTCACCTTATTCAGCGGAATTCTTGCGAAACAGAAACTGATGTATAAAGGTTCGCACCTCTGCCCTCCCGCATGCCAACCACTTCTTCTTCCACTGCGATTCATGTCACTTACTTTTGGTATATTATTTGAAATTAAATCAGATTCACACCACTTTATGGAAAACATAATCGCTGATTTTTTTAAGGTGTGCGCTTTTTGCGGGAAATTTTTTTTTGCACCGCTTTTGCTGCATTCAGCGCTAAGAACCGCAATTCTTGTAACCCTTCACCGCATTCCCCGCCATTCTTTAATTTAGCGTGGTTTTTAGCGTTGACACCTCATGCACCCGAAAAGTTTATCATTGACAGTGTCAATCACACGCCCGAAAATAATTCTAATATTTGTTAAACCAAAATATGATGTTCTTATTGGTTATACAGTCAATTTAAATGATCGATGGTTTTTCACTAACAAAAATGTGAATGAAAAGTAGAAAAAAAACGTGAAAAGCGCTAAAGAAGAACACCTCGAATGTAATCTTGTTGCATAAAGGAAATTCCATAAAAACCATTTATGAGTAAGGTCTCGAATGCGCGTAATGCGAATATGAGCAACAAAAAGCTCTGGATGGAATATGAGCTCTGGATTTTCATGATAAACTTCTAAAGTCTGTTGTTTTCTGTGAGACTACCGCAAGATAAATACCTTCTTCCAAATTTCTGCAAAATGAAATGAAATTTTGGCAGAAAATTGGTTCGTTTTAAAACAGATATTATACAACAAAGTTCTCACTGAAAAACCCACCATTCATGTATCAGTATTCAAATATTTTTTATTTTGGAATTTGTGAGGAAAATTTATTTCGTGAGTATCTTGAATGAAATAATTATATTGCAGTAATCTGGCAGATGAGTAGTTAGTTGCAAACACTAGTGTTTCTTAAGATGATTTTTATGTACGCTGATAATGTATATGTTTTCAGCTCAACGTTTAAGGAGCATTAGCATATTAAAGCTAGCAGAAACTAAAATTTTCATTTTCTCTAGATAGCCGGAAATTTTTCTTCGTCGAAGCTTGTTCTCGTATTCATGGGCCTGGTAACTTAAGAGCTTAGCTACTGATCACTCAGCAAAATCAAACAAATTCAATTAGTTTGATAGATCTAATCTAACCTTCGCTATTTTTACCCCTTTATCACAAATTACCTGTTTTTATTTTTGGGGTCGAGGAAAAAAATTCCCGCGGAAAAAGCCACATAACTTTAGATAGGAAACAAACCCCACAGAAATAAACTCCTTTTCTAATTTAATTTTGGTCGTGATAATCTGTTTGGCTGTGATAGTTTCCTCTCAAGACCCACGGGTTGTTAATGCAAGGCTATGGCCCGCGAGGCATGGCTAAATGCGCAGCTCATTAAAAATCAAGTGGCCTTTTGTTTCCGTGAAGGTTTCTTATCTAAATTTGCGTTTTTTTCCGTGGGTTTTTTTCCATGAGGGGCTGGCTATATAGCACATTAATATAAAAATTTTGGGATCTATTTTGTTTAGAGAGCTTAGTGGACATAAAAGTTTTTACACTTCCCAGGCTCACGCACATTTTTTGGATCTATTTTGTTCCCTCCTCCCACCTCAAGTTTTCCTAAGTCCCCCAATTACAATTTTTGTGTTGTTATATAGCTTGTTAATATGGAAAATTAGCCCGTGTTAACCATTTATCTAATTTTTAGTTGCAGTTGCTCGTTCTGCAGTCGATTTGATCAGCAACATTTTTCTCCTATGTTTGCCTTTTTTGATGGCATACAGGGACGAAAGCGCTTCATATTGCGTAGGTAAGTTGGAATTGCGAACCGTTCCACTTAGGTTGCACAGATTAGATTTATTCCTTTATCACCCCCTCCCCAACCACAGTATGCCCTCTACGCAACATCTTTTCGGAGAAGAGTGATCCCGGGATCGTTTCTTTTTTGGTCCCCGCAATTTTACTTCCCACCTCTAAAAACATCTACAATTGCACGCGTGAAAAATTGAACGCGCACGGGGGGGGGGGGTTAAATCTCTATGTGAGCTGAGAAATGGATGTAGTGATGCAAATTACATCCAAAGCAAGCAGTAAAGAAACTTTTATTTGTTTGATATCCATATTGAAACGGGGGGGGGGGGGGGGGGGCATAAAATTAGTGTAGGGGAACAAAAAAGAGCCGCGTATTTTGTTTAAAAATGATCCAATTGAAAAATATTTCAAAATGAATCAAATTAAACATGTTGGACAAAAAATCGGATTTAGAAGAAATTCATCTCTTAAGTGAAAAGTGAGACCAAAAATATTTATTCATTGCAAATTTTGGCATTTCGAAACATAACAAAAATCTCAACTACAGTTTATTGGCAAAGAAGACTCATACTTTTGTAATCACACGGGACGGGTAAGTTTTGTTGCGGCACAAAAAAGAGGAAAAACGCAAGCTTACTTACCAATTTTGTTAATAGTTTAAAGTTTGTTTAGGATTTTTTGGTTTATGCGTCGTTTAGAGTCTGTTCGATAAGTTGGTTATCAGTTAAGTGATACTGTCAACTAAACCCTGTCAAATGACTCGTTCATTCTGTTAGTATTGAGACCACCTATATACCGGGTTGATCAGTACTTTTATAAAACTATACATAGCTCTAATGATACTCTAATGACTTTGCCGTCCTCTATGAAGAGTACAAAAGAAATAGAAGAAAGATGTATCAGAACTTGGTTTCTTTAGTTAAGATTTTAATTCTTTACTATGTCAAAGCCACATTTTGTATAATATTAGGATCTATTCTGTTTTGCCCCCCCCCCCCCCCCCCAGCTTAGTGGGCTTATATCTTTTACGCCCCCCGGGCGTACGTGCTATTTTTTCACATAGTAGCGTGCTATATTACAACATACAATTTGTAAGTGGGGGCATAAAAAACACTGGGCGGGGGGGGGGACAGAATAGATCCTAACATTATTGTTAACCAGAGCTGTTTAACTTGGCTTTTCGAGAGGACTTGCTTCTCAATTCTTCTTTCAGGTAAAATAAATAGGGAGAGACAATTTTCATAGTTTTTGCAAACATAACAGTTTAGGTGGCCTCATTTGGTGACTGCAACTTGGTCACCCTTTGATTTTTCTCTTTTATAAAAGTTTAGATTTTGAATTCACTTCTTTTGTGAAGTTGTTAGTTCAACTTCTTGGCTTTGAAAATTTTTTGGTTAAGAACAGCGGTTTTCTTCAACTGTTTGTTTTCAGAAATTTTCAGAAAAGCATTCTATGAGAATTGACTACATTTCGCCTAATTAGACAGGTGGTCTAAGACGATTAGAGAACTACCTTTGATAGCTCTGTGATCAGTGTCCGACTTTGTTTCATCAATGCTTCACCTCGTCTCAATTCTGAACGATACACTAATCAACTCTTACATCCAAAAGTAGATTCTCTAACAAATACTTGGTCATGTAAAAGACCTATGAAATTGAATTATCAAAAAGCTGCAGGCAGACCAATGAAAAAAAAATAAGCTCGCGTTTTTGAACAAACGTGGGTAGAACTCTACACGCTATATGAAACCTGTGGAGTTTTCGGCCATGAATTCGCTGGTTTGTTGGTTCTAAAACGGCAACCCGATCTGGATATTTGCATTCAATAATAAGAAAAAGTTGAAAACGAGCAGATCTCTTAGAAACACACGAGATTAGGATCATACAGGATACTGCCGCGTCATTTAAAAAGAAGTCATATTTGTAACACTCGGAGATCATGGAAAATTGTATGAAAAATACTACAATTTTTGGGCAAAACAATGGGTTGGAGGTTGTCACTTTTTGGTTCTCTAAATAAGTAAGAACATAAATCCCACGCCCAACCAAAGTTGAATAAGTCATCTTGAATTAGGGGCTTGTGCTTTCATGTGAGGGTAGTTAGTCCCTAATTTGAACATATACAAAGGGAAACACGGGCAATTATGATGAGTCAATCGCTAAAACAAAAGAGCTACCCAATTTATCAAATTAACCTTGAGTTACTGGGAAAAATGCACTTAAAAACCTTGTTTGGCTTTAATGTACATGCAAAGTATCTAACACTAACTTAGCGGTACTAACTCATCAGGCCTAAATTAACGGTTCTATCCAGATGATCTACTTTTTCTTTTCATATCAATCAGAAACTGCTGTAATTCAAAATTTGTGATAAAACTCAAAATTTATGATACAGATCAGGAAAATTTCAAAGCATAGATTGATACTGCGACGTTGCTCTCACAGGCACCCCTTTTATCATAGCCAACGATTAAAAAAAGCTCTCACAATTTCTGACAGTATTTAGGTACGGTGGAGATTGATACTTTTTTAACTTCTTGTACTCTAAAGCACTTAGTTCATAAGTCTTACTCCCCCTCCCAAACTGAGACATAACCTCGGGCAGAATTGATTTGGTGTCAGGGATCTAAGCTGCTCGGTAGCGCAGTTGTTTTCGACAAACATCCCGGAGTATACTTTCGATCAAATTCTTTAATGTATCAGAGCATTTTTCATTATATATTTTTCTCTTCCAAGCGTTCTGTTCATGGCATTATTTGACTGTTCATAAAGATTTTCAGAACAAAAATCTGATGTTTATATGTGCAGCATGAAGCTTTGAGCTGCCCAGCATGATTTATACACTGCTCGCTTTCTGTGTATTATGACTCATACACGGTTCTTATTCAGCACAGTATGAGATATAAAAGGCTTTTGAATAACGCGACCTTCCAGTGTGCAAACAAACTACTCGACGAAATCAAATGCAATTGAGCTAATTACCCCTTAGCAAAGCTACAATTATGTCATGTTTTCTCCAAAAAGCATCCGCTTTTCAAACAATTGAATTAATGAAAATATGTTGTTCAATATCATGCGTATTGACAAAACCATGCTAAATGTTTTAAATGTCAAGCACTTTTAAATCAGTTTTTAGCAGTATTTCCATCAGATCCGCGAAAAGCATCATTTTGATAGTCCAAATAGCATCACTTTGATAGTCCAAATAGCATCACTTTGATAGTTCAAATAAGCTCTCGATTTAGTAACTGCTACAATGCTGTCTCACCTGCCGATGTCACAAGCTCTTGTTTGACCTTTTCACGGCATGTGGATGTTTGTTCACGCTGCCCATCGACTTTGGATAAATCTGTTCACGGCCCACACTAATGTCGATTAGCCCTCCATCAGTGAAAGAATTCCAAGAGAGCAGATTCAAGTTGAGTTCGGAGCCATACATCTGAAACAAATCTAAGGCAACCGAAAGAGCTCCAACGATTTAAAAATAGGTTTTCACACTGGAAACAAATAAACATAGATTGATTTAAAGCAAACGCTTGAACAAGTGTTCAGACTGACGTGGAACAGATGACATTCAATGACGTCAACATATTATAATAATACCACTTTCAGAGACTTGTTTGATCAAATTTACCAACTCTCAACGAACTCATCAAGAACAGATAGAATAAGAGCAGCCATATGTCGATAACCCTATCCGTTGCGATCGAAATGAAATGAATTGCGAAAATGGAAATCGTCTCGTTAGATAAGTTTGGTAATGCTAGGAAAGTCCAACTAAACCACCATCTTGCATTGTTGTCGACCGGGGGGAATGTGGGGTGTTCGTTTTAATATTTTCTAACACGGAGTGTAGCTAGACAATTATGTGGGTTGTGAACTAAAAGCTCGCAACTCGACTGGGGTTGTGAACGGAAACCCGCATTAGGTGAACAGATCAAACGGAGCGGGCTGACATCCACAGGAAAGACATCAATACTCGATATAGATTTAAACCCTTCATGTGGCATCTAATATATAAAGAACTAGTGTTCTTTACAGAAAAAGTTTGCTTATAGAAGTTTATCTCGATTTAAGCAAAATGAGAACTCTGAGGGCAGAAGCAACAAATGCTTTTATGCGAGAGGCGTTTTCACGTGAGTTAGTCGATTTCAAAGGCCAGGTTAATGAAAAGTCTCCAATAAAGGTGTCTTGAAAACTGCTGAGTCGTGGAAGAGCGAACTTATCCTAATTCAAGACACGTAACTTTGATTTTCTTCATACCACAACGTAACTGTTAATTCAATTCAAAATTTTCGAAAGTGTGTTTACACTGCGCAGAATGCGTTGTGACGCTTTTCAGTTGATTCTGGGCATAACACATTTGTTCAACTTACAAAGAACAATTACAGAGGGAACTTACAATTCATACTTCGCAGTAGCTAGAACAGTGCTAAAAGCTTTGCACGCAACAAATGAGCTGTGTTAATGCCAGTCTTTACAGAAAGGAGACAAGTTCAATACAGTCTGCGCATATTTGATTTAGAATGTACCTATTCTGAACAGAATGGTAGAATTCAGATATAATGGTTCAGTACTGAAACGCTCTGAAAGCTCACTCCGGGATCCCAGATAATCGAGCGCAAACACAGACAAACAAACTACGATTTGAAAACTTGACGATGTAAAAACTTGACTAATTTTTAACTCCAATTGATTGCTCACGCTGAATTGACATCTATCAAATTGGACCTCTCTCAGGAAGACTGTGCTTTTGTTATTTCTAATCAAATATTAATAAAAAACCACTAAAAAGACTGAAGCAGATTGTTCCGAGTTCAAGTTAATGGAGTTTTTACAATGACAACAGGCTAGGTAATGTGCGATCGCACATTAGGTTCCGACCTCATTCATCCCCATTTTTGGACTAATTGTCTACCAAATGAGGAACAGACAGAAAAATGCAAAAATTACTTTTGGGAATCCCAAAAAACCCAAAAAACCCAAATGTTAAAAAAATATATTGTATGAACAAAAAAAAAGTCCCCAAAGCAAATGACTCAGTGGAGGAAAAAATGATGCACTAGATTGATGAGCCAATGATATGCCAATATTAAAAAAGCGAGTTAACGCGAACAGCAAAAACAACAATAAAAACCATTAAATACATCAAAAACTTTATGTCCGTTTTAAAACACAAAACTTAATAACAAAGTCAACGTAGCGTCAGATAGGCCTGCAACTGAATAAAATAATTTGTAACTCACAAGAAGCGATATGGGATCAGCCCATAATAAGTCCCGGTAACAACTAGATAAAAAAAACAGCAGTAAAATTTAAAAATTTACTTGTTTTTTTTTAAACTATTACCTTCAATAATACAAAACCATTAGAAATCAAGTAAAATATCACAAAGACTTACAATTACCAAGGGTTCTTCTAAAGGGCGTTAATACCTGTCCTTATTCATTTTCTTCTGCGGCTTAAAAGAACAAAAAAAACAAAGAAAAATTTAATTAAATCTTGCCGGAAAACGCTGTCGAATCCGTAAAGCCATTTTTTGGCTCTCAAAATTCATTCGATTGCGCCCTCCGCAAACACCAATATTATAATATGTGGCATTTCATCCTTTCAATAATAATACTAGTTAAAAAGTAAACCAAAAAAAGAAAAAGCGGCAAAAGTATGTAGTCCTTTTAATTTTTTTTTCGAAACAAAAATAATTCCAAGGTTTTGAAAGCCATTAATTTCATAAAGAATTCAAAGAATAGGATCGTTTTGTCATCCAATGGAAGCCCCTGAGAACTGCAATTAACCAGAAAATGTCTTGCGTCTATAAAAAACGTCAAAGATGACAAATCAATATTTTTGTGAAAAACCGAAGTCGACGCCAGAAAAGTCATAAGGAATTCTTCAATTATATTAGATTTTGTGACACTAATCTTTTTTGTCACCTTTTTCCGACCCAATCATTTCATATTCGACCTGTAATTACCGCGACTAGGTATCAAAAGACAAAAAAAGAAAATTGCAATTTTAAAAAGTTTTTTTTTTGCAAAACAAATGTTTTCAAAGTCATGAAAACTATCAGCTATCTACTTATATCAGAATATTGGCTCATCTATTCTTCCATGAAAAGCCAATGAGATGTTTTTGATAATTTTGTACGACTAAAAAGCGAAGTAAAAACGACAGTTGAAGAAAATTGTAAGAATATCAAATAAATTCTTCGAAAAAGGGGTGTCGGAGCCGTTAAAAAGTTAATATAGCTTTGAGGATTTTAATATGCTTTATTTTTAACGCCAATAATGTGATTTGAGAACTCTCAATAATAGGATAATTAGCAAAACTAGAAAATGAGAAAATTTGGCAAAAATCGAAAAATAAAAAAATCTGTTATCTAATTGTATCAAAGCCAGAAAACAATAACTTAAGACTTAAAATTGCGGTAGAGATTGAAATTTAATTTATTAGAAAGAAAAGGATTCTTTCTTTGATGACATTAAGCTTCAAGTTGACAAAATTAAGAAAAAAAGAGGAAAAGTTCATTAAGCCAATTTTTATTTAAAAATCAATTACTTTTAGAGGTCATAACGACCACAAGCTTTCAAGTAGAAAAAACAAACGCATTAGCTTGGAGCTGCCTAGGAAGCCAATCGGACCTATCATTTCTGAGCTTTGATTTGATATGTTCTGTTCTTCATTTATCAAAAAATGATCATTTTTTTAAAAAAAAAAGACCGACTTAATTCAATCTGAATTCTTTTTGGATTGTAACAGTCGAAGATTGGTCCAAAACTAGCCCTGCTAATGCTTATCGCCATTTAAGGAACATTTAATTTTGTGAATGTTGTAGATATAGATATTTTATTAGTTAAAAACTCAACAATAATTTCTGCATTTTTGATAATCAACGAGTAAATTAACGAAAAACGGCAAAGTTTTAACTACAGAGAACTCTCAACAGAGGTTGAAGTAGGAATAGCCCTTATTTGAGTCTACAAATATTGTATTGGTTCTGTTTGGGGGAGTATTTCAGGCAAATTTAATCAAAGTGGACTAAAGAAGCTTATTTCGTGCTATTTTTGATGAAAAAAGGCTGATTTTTGAAATAATTAGCCAAATTTTTGAGATAAAAATTAATTCAAAATAATCAATAATACTTTATGTCATTAGAAATAGAATCAACAACACAATTTTTAAAAATTTTAACAAATTTCAGCAAAATTGGCGAAATTTTAGTCAAAGTTCCGGAAAATGTGAATAAAATCAACGGAATTCACTCTATTTTCTCAAAAGTTTAAACCTCGATAACTCCCTGTAAAAAACGAAATCGGAGAAATCTTTTTAATTCCATATTCTACATAATAACATTGTTACCCACCACTACCAAGACTTACGTCTGTGAATCCAGAAACCTGCAATTCGATGTGTCAATGCTGTAATTCAGTAAACCAATGCTGCGAATGGCTGCAATAAATGCAGTTTTCATCGCTTAATCCGGTAAAAGTTGTGAAAAAAGATCACGTCTAAAAACCGCTAATCATACAGCAAATCAAAAATCACACCAAAATCACTCAAACTGGTTCTTGTTTGTTGATGCAAATTAAAAGCTGCTGTTTCACACCTCTAAGGACCACAAAAAATTGTCACCGCTAAAATCTGCTTAAAATTTTCACCGATAAAAATCTGATTTAACAACAAAAAGAGGTTACCTGAAGGCCGGCGCAGTGGAAGCAGATTTAACTGCGATGCAAGAGGGCAGGATTCAAACCTTGGTAGTACGTGAACGAATTGATGCGGAAACGAACTATGACTTAGAAATCATTAGCCAAAAGCTAAACAGAGTTGTTGACCTGCGAAAAAAGTTACGCCTGGGTTACATGTGTGTCATTA
Organism: Convolutriloba macropyga; assembly: GCF_964194025.1. Lineage (NCBI taxonomy): Eukaryota > Metazoa > Xenacoelomorpha > Acoela > Convolutidae > Convolutriloba > Convolutriloba macropyga. Next base: position 31,643 of record NW_027452955.1, read on the forward strand.
CTAAAATCTCAAATCGATTGAAATATTTCGATCAAAAATTCGGAATGCAATTGTGATCACGTCGAATTTTTGAAGTAAACTTGTAAAAGTTTTTTTCCGGTTTCATAAACTTAAAATTGTTAGAATAAAGCAGCAAAGCCACCCGAATTATTAAATTCTATTGCCTCTTCTTAAGAGAATTTTTCTTAGACAGCGATTAGTATCAATTTTTTTAGAATATCATTGCCATCATTGCATTAAATCAGACACTGTGTATTTTTGATTTATATAACAGTTGACCGTTTGTTTTGCTCTAAAATGCATAATTACTACACTGTATTAGCCCTGTGTAAAATGTCCCACGTTTTAAAGCTTCGCAATAACCAAATAAGTTAAAATTATATATTGTTTTGAACAAACTATATTGTATTTATGCATGGACAAAAGACGAAACTACTGTTTCATTTATATAGCTAAAGCAATGCGATCTTTTCTTTGGCTTGCCTATATTTTTTTGTCATTTTATATGAACCGATAGTTGTTCAGCGACTTTTCAAACAATGTAAATAAAAGACTGTGTTGAAAAAAATCAACGCATTCGACAAAAATGATGCATAAGAGTTCTCTATCAAAATTAAAATTATCTGATTGTTTTGATGTTTTGTTCATTAAGTTATCGCACAGCATATGTTGCTCAACAAAATCCTTTTTACAGTAAAATTGCTTACAATAATGCTTTATAACTATGCAATTGATCAAGGGTAAAACTATTTTTTAATGTTGTTCAACTTTTCTCCTTTGTGTGGTTTTTAGTTGAGTCTTCTGTGATTATTACTTGAAAATTTGATCATTTTCAGTTTTCTGGCAGTGTGAACGTTTTTGTATTTTCCTCCAACAATGAGGTCTTCCCAACAGAATTTCAATGAAGATTCTATAATATGTGATTACTGCAAGATCGAATCGAGTAATTTATTTCACTGCAAAACTAGTGATAAAAAGGGTAATCAAATCTAAATGGGAATTCATTAGTTATGCCAAACGTGTATTTTTTATTACTTGACGGTTGATTATGTAATTTTTGATAGAAAAAGAGAAAAACGTTGATATGTAACGAACAGGAAATGCTGGAACATCAAGATTGTCCAACGTGTGCCGGTCGCAATCTGTTGGAGATGTTCGAGCTGACACAGCTGAACTGGTTTCTGCGATGAAAGTGGTCTTTGAATTTTTGAGCGAATTAAAACTCAGTGACAAAAGCTACAAGAAATGAAAACAAGAATTGGCAACGTTATTGAAATTCAAAACTTTGAATTGAAAAGAACCTGAACGAATTGATGAGGTAACTGAAAAATTAGGAAATGCTTAACTCAGAAAGTTGTTGTTGAGAACAGTGACTTGATGAACGATGGCTTAGAAATCAACAGCAAAAAAAAAATAAATGAAATCGTTAACCTATGACTAGAACTTCTATTGTCCTCACAAGAACGCCCATTTAATCAGTCAGTTCTCAGAGGTACCGCTTGATATCGATCAGTAAACAGGACGAAACGATGTTGTAGCAGACGGGGCTTAGTTTCAGGTTAATATGAACTTTGAACTGTTTCAAGTGTGTTCGAAGCGTTCATTATACTGCTATCTGATTTTCCAACACTACTTAATTGCTATTATTTGCAGGGAGCTTATCTTATTATCAACTAAAAATATTCAGTGTATATAAATCATCTCGAAAAATAATGATTGGTTTCGCCAGAGTTTTTTGTGTAAACAGTCATATTCTAATGCCCTACACCTCGGCATTACCTGATAGAACTTTTAATTTGTGCTATTTTTGCACTTTTTTGAAATAAAATCAGGTTCGAACTTCAGTATGAAGTTTAGTGGTTTTCGAATTCTAATACCAATTTTGTTGGGGCTTTGACTACTCACCGTGTTGGTTACATCTAGGTGTCGCAATTTTGTTTTTTTTTGTCAGTATAGTTTCACTTTCTTTTTCCGCTATACAGCCACCAAAAAATTGATTGCACAGATTTTTAGCATTTCAATTGGTCTTTTTGAATAATTTAAAAAATGTAATGTAATTTAAATTAAACAGATCTAACGTTTCGTGAAAGGCAAATACATTTTTTGCAAAGTCATCTCTCAAATTTTCAAATGAGAAGTCACGAACTTTTACATATTTGCCATCACTACAATCTCAAATCCGAACTTTGGGCTAGAACTGTGATCAAGTCGAGGTTAAGAAAAAAAACCCAAAATTAATAATTTTTCCAGTTCTATATAATTAATGTTATTAATAAAAAAAGTGGAAAACTACCCAAGTTTGCAAAATCTGTTGTTTTTTCTGAAAAGCCTTTTTCTTAGACATCAATTACTTTCAATTTTTTGGATATTGTTTTCGACATCAGTGCATGGAACAGACCCTGCGTATTTTTGATTAAATATTTTATCAATGCTATGCTTTAAAATGCGTGATTACTACACTGTACCAGTTCTGTGTATTATGCCCCACTTTTTAGAGCTTCGCAGTAACCAAGTAATTAAAGTTATACAATGCTGTCAACAAATTTAATTTAAAATATGCATGTACAAAATTAATGTTTCATTTTTGATAGCTATTGCAATTGTGGCTTGATTACATTTTTTTTCATTTTATGCTGAACCAAAAGTTGTTCAACGACTTTCATACAAAGTAAATGAAATTTGTAACAAAAAACTCAACGCTTTCGATAATAAAAATCATGATGCTGCTCTAGCAATGTTACAATTAACCGTTCAACTTCATGTTTTGTCCATGATGTTATCGCATAGCATATGTTGTTCAACGAATCAATTGTCCAGTAAAATTGCCAGCAGAAATGCGTTATAACTAAGCAATTGATCGAGAGTAAAAATATTTTTTATTGCTGTTCATCTCATTTCTTTTGTCTGGTTTCTAGTTGAGCCTTGTCTGATTAATACTTGAAAAATTCAACATATATTTGTTTTTCTAGCAGGGTGAAAAATTTTGTTTGATCCTCCATCAATGAGTTCTTCTCAGGAGAATTTCGATGAAGATTATAAAATCTGTGATCACTGCAAAATCGAATCTAGTGAATTATTTCATTGCCAAACTTGTGACAATAATGGCGATCAATTCGAACTGGGAGTTGAATACTTATGCCACACTTGTATTGTCCACCACTTAGTGATTCATCATACAATTGTTGACAGGAAAGGGGAAAAACCGTTGGTATGCCGCGGACACAAAATGCTGCAACATGAATATTGTCGAACATGTGACGTCACATTCTGTTGGAGATGTATGAGCATTCACAGCGGACATACATTTGAGCCACTCGAGGAACGCGCTTCGGAACTAAAAGGGAAAGTCATCGAAATGTTAACTGAATTAGAACTCGACGAAAAACCTCTTCGAGTAAAGAAATCAAGCATAAGCAACGCTATCGAAAAGCACAAAAATGAACAGCGGTTGATACGTGAACAGATTGATGAAGAAATTGACAAACTTCGAACTGCATGTTATAAAGCTATTGAAGATAATTGTAAATTGATGTATGACGATTTGGAAAATATTAGCCAATTTGTAGATGAAACTGTCGTCTTACAAAAAAAATTACGCCATCTTTTGTCGTCCTCGAGCGCCCATATGATCAAGAATTTTCCAGAGACAGATAACGACGTCATTCTGAATAAAATCAATGGAAATAAACTTATTAACCTTGATGAGTCAACTTTGATCTGTAAAATTACAAGTCTGTCAAATAAGTTTAAGCAGTGCGTGAAATTGCTAACCGATCAGGTCAAATCAGAGATGTTAAAGAGTTGCGAGACAGAGAAAGAGATATCTGAAAAGAAATTTGTTACTGCGTTTTGCGTAGAAATTGGAGATTATGCTTTTACAGTTTCTACAGAAGGGAATTGTTTATCTTCTCATGAAGTTATGGGTTTTCATTGGGAAACCTGCGCTTATTTAGAACTAATAGACTCAGTGGAATTTAATGAGACTATAACTCAATATCATTCACTTAATCATGAATACAACATTCACCTTCTACTACTTACGGGAAACAAAATGGTTTATGCAACCAGAATAGATACAAGAATTAACCTAAAAGAACATCCGTATCCCAATTTTGACCATATTCTGTTGCCTTTCAGCTTCCCCTCCAGTTGCCCCAATCCCCACATTGATTGGTCTTATTGGGACGAGGAAAGTGAGTTGATTAGATTCACACACATTGACACCTTCACAATCAAGTGTGACACCCTTCCTAGAGTCACAAACACACATCAGCGGAATGACAACATATTCTGTTTTATATCAAAACAAAATAATTTGATAGTCGCCGATGTCTGTTATGGCAAATACTGGATTATACAATTCGAATTGACTGCTTTTGTTAGCTGTGTCTTTGCTCGACGTGTAAAAACTGATCATCTGATTGTGGTCATTTGGTGTGGCGAGTCTGTGTTCTCCTGTGAAAAGAAAAGCTCTTATCAAAAGTTCAGCAATCCTGAGAAACAGGACACCCCTTCAACGATCACACTTATCAGCATCGAAGGTGTGAAATACAGGCTGTTAACAAAAATAACAACGCCGTCAGGTAAAGATTATGAAGCATCATTGGTTTTGCGTTATTGAAATTAGAAGATATAGTAGTAAATAAAGGAGCGACTGAAGAAGCACTTTGAATATCTCAACTAACATTGGAAACTGAAACTGAATTAAACCAAGCAGTTAACAGCATTATTTTTTCTATATGTTAGCATTGCTTATGCTGCTTTTAAAGTAAATTTACTCATTGAAGCAGATTAAAATTCAAAATGTGCATTTCTACATGTTTTAATAATAATAATAATTATAATTTTATAATAATAATAATAATAATAATAATAATAATAATAATAATAATAATAATAATAATAATAATAATAATAATAATAATAATAATAATAATAATAATAATAATATTTTTCCAGCAATCAGAGACTGACAAGACTCTGTTCCCTTTTAAATAACGCTTGCTTTATTCTAGCCAGTCTTCAGATAGTCTGTACACTATGTGTATACTTTTGACTCCGGCATACTTTGTATATTTTGCCGTAACAATAGAAGTTTTAATTCAGTGTTTTCCTGAGTTGTTTAGTAGTGTAGATTACTTAATTAGGTAACTTAAGGCAGTAAAAAGAGCCCAAAACGGTCCGCCTAAACTGGTGCGACCATGATTTAACAAATTCTAGCCAGAAAAAGACCTCATCGGAAATAAACACACTTTTTTCTCAGCTTCAACAAAAATTTTAAGATTTTCTTCTCTATTTTTTTTAAAAATAGACTTAGTCATAGGGTATACAATTCAACAAAAGTGTTTCACTGAAAACAAAAAAATAATAATCTAAAATTTCTCACTAACAGCACAAGATAACAATGGAAGCTCTTTTCTCATCTGATTCTACATATGAATTAAGATAAATACTCTCTTCACAGCAAGAGAACCAAAAATTCTTATAAAAAAATAGTGGGGAATAATATTTAAAGAGAAGCAAAAGCGAGAAAAAACTTTAAAATGAGTCAGGTGGACATTAAGAGGCCAGTTTGTTTTAAAAAATGGGATTATTATGATGCGAATGTTTTGACGTCCACCCCGTTTGAGATGCGCTACTCAAGCCTACCCTGATCAGACCTACCTGGGTCGACCACCTGAGGTAATTCGCGACTCAACGACAGAGTCTGACAACACCACTACAGATAGGAAGGTCTAAGCATGGACACATTCAGACCCTGCAGTGTCTGATCAGGCCAGAAAGCAGATTCTGCACGTTCTGTTGAGCGCAGTACCTACGGCACCCGGGTCGAGGAAAAATCAGAAAAATATGTAAGATAAGTGTGTTTTTTCTTCACCGCAAATTTTGTTCATATTATTGCGGTGAATGGCGCTGAAAATGCAATATGAGGCGGTGAAATTCCATTAGAAGAAGCGGTGAACTTACAAAAATTCACCACATTTCGCCGCTCACTACAGATTAACGTCCTTAAACTGGTTTGAATCTCTCACACCCTGCATGTCATACACTTCTTCCACTTCGTCAACTCTCAAAACCTTCTAGGATATTTGTTTTGAAATTAAATTAACTTCACTCTACTTTCTGTAAAGCATGCGATTTTTTTTTGGAAGATTTGCGGTTTTTAGCGGTGAAATTACATATTTTAGCGGTGAAATGAGGTGATTTTTTGTAAGTTCACCGCTTACTCTAGTTGTGAAAAAAACATATATTCAACATTTAGAAAAAAGTGTCAAAAACATGTTAGATTAAGGGGTAGTTCTAGGTGGGGTAAATCTAACAATTCTCCACTTACTCCCCATTATCTCCCTATCTTCCATCGTTTTACCCCCCTAGATTTACCCCCTAATCTTACATCTTTTGGCACATTTTTCTAAGCGATGAATTTATGTAAGTTCGCCACTAAGTAAAGCGGTGAATATATGTAATTTCATCGCATTCACCGCTTGTCTCTCATAATTTGGAAACTTTTTTTTCAAAGCGTTGAATATATGTAACTTTATCGCTAAAATCAGCGGTAAAGTTGTGTAATTTCACACTTGCCAGGCGATAAAATGTTTTTTTAACGCATTCACCGCCTGATTTATGTAATTTCACTGCGTTCAACGCTTATCTTACAAAATTTCCCGCATTCACCGCTTATCCTACATAATTTTGCGTTGAATGGTAGTGACACCTCGACCCGGGTCTTAAAAGTCTTATCAATCAATTACCCTCCACATGACCTGATCAGGTCACGATAGGGTCTGATCAGCGTAGAAGTTTGATCTGAATAAGTTCATCAGAGCTTGTTCTATAATCTGGAGAGACTTATCAGGAGGTATACCTTCCGAAAATAGCCAGTGCTCCGAAAAATATTATAAAGTTTTGGCGCTTCAAGAGGGTAATTTTTCAAAAAAACATTGCCCAATTTTAGTTGATGGATTAAAGAACTACGTGATCAAGTATTGTTTCGTGTTGTTGAGGTGAACATCTTTGTTTGTCCTGAATTAGTCTGTTTCGATTATGAGCTCAAAAACATATACAGAAAGTAATTTCGATTTTCCGGACAAAAATACTTTATACCAATTGTCACTGTTACTTCAATGAATAAGTATTTAGCCTTGATACCCTTTTGCCAAACCCAAATAGGTCCGGCAACCCCATTGCGGGACCCAAGAGGATCTGCTCAGAGACATTTTAAGCCCAGAGGTTTTGAGGACTCCGCGCGCAGAACCCAAGTCGGTTTAATCAGAGTTTGCTAGGGTTTCTCACCTCAACCATTTGATATACAGTTCATATCCAGCAGCTGAATTTAAGAACAATCAAAGACTGCAGAACAAAATGTCATTATTTCTCTAACAATGCGTTCTGTACTCTACCATTCGTTGAACTCAAAAGTTGAATCGGTTCTTTGTTTGAACATGCATATATTATCCGATTGAATTTGTACTATTTGAAAATCAGATTTCTACTAACTTGACCTTGATTAGTAACTATAAACTTCAAAATGAGCAACCTATTTGCTGAGTTTTGTTTGTTATCTGGCATTCAAAATGCGAACAAGCTTCTGCGCAAAAACGGTGCTTTCAACTTCTTAAACAAATTCTACATACCTGCTTTTTACAAAACCCAACCATTCAATAATATCGATGCCTTCAACCCGGAAACGAAATCTAATTATTGTCATGGATGGGAAGGATTCTGCGATGGATCCAGAACATTTTCGGATCACAAGGACGATTTGATCAACAGGTTTATGGAAAAGAAAGGTGGATTGTGTTTTCCCAGATGTTTTTTCTCCCATTTAGTGTTGAACAGTGCAGGTATTGACAACCACGTTGGAAGAGGGATAGTTTCATCTTTTACACCGACTCCCCACAGCATACAGGGAATTGTTTCTTTACTAAAGTTTACCTATAGTTAACCTAAGTTTAAAATTATTTTTTAACCAAAAGCTTGCCGTAAAATACTCTCGCCTTATATATTGACAGATTGTTTTGCGAATATTTTCAAAACGTGAAATCTCTTCTCAACAGGTCCCCAGTTTTATCAAATTCTGAAAACGATCAACGGCAAAAATCCATTTTTAAAACCATTGTCGGAACATTATGCTATGCATGACAAAATTAAGAGTTCATCAATTTCTCGTGTTAATTTTTCTGTTTTATTTTAATCAATAAACAACTTTTCGATGCTCTTTTTGTTCAACATATATTCAATAACCGTAACTTACCTGTCATTTACAGCAATTCCCACAAAGTTTATATAAGCGAACTTTTCAAAAGCCTCTCGAAAAATTTCAAAGGTCGAAGTTCAAATTTAAAACATGTAAAAAATGAGATGAAATGAGGCTTGATGAAAAAAAAAGCGTTGACATTCAAATGACCAAGTTGATGATCAGCTGCAAGTTTTTGAGGTTTTCGAACGTTCGAATATTTCAATTTTATGGGACAGACTATAACCTGCATGATAGCTACAAATTGCCCGAAAATTTAAATAGCCTCCGAATTCAAAAATAAAAATACTTTTAGCATCTCATCCTCTCTGATAGCAGGACGAATGTTCACTATGAGAGTCTGTTGGAAGCCGCAAAACGATTTCCATTTTTTGCGAGTGAAGATATCAATAAGATCATAAACAGAAATTTAAATTAAGCCAAATGAATTATGTATAATTAAGTATAAACAAAAAGCCGCGAACCAAAAAGTTTTTCTCGAAAATTTAGAATTATTGCAAATTTTTTTGCAAAATCAAATTCACTTCAGACTGAAAATTTTCTCAACGGGCAAAAACTTTTATATAAATATTTTTATATAAATATTTAAATAATAAATTCGTCCTCAAACTGATACCAAATGACAGAATAAACTTTTTCAGGATTTTTGTTCGTTTTTCATAAGATTGTTATTCGAATAGATTAATTCATAATAGGGCTAATTTGAAAGCAAGTCAATAGACAGGTCACCAGGTTTGTTCTTATTTATGAACAGCATTATTTATCGATCTTTCCTTCGCATAGTGATGTTGTTCCCCAACCTAATTTATATCGGTGAAAGAAGTGTACAACTTAAAACGTTCACGAGCTAATATGTAAAAGAAGGGGTGAAAAGTTACTTCAGCAGTTACCTGGATGACCTCGAAAACAATTTTTTAATATCGTATTAGAGCAAAATAGGCAGCAAATACTCAACAATTAAATGTTTGGAGAAGCATCAAAGTAATGAGCAAAAAGTACAATAAAAAATAAAATACCATAAAATGATCTCCGAATGCAAACATCTTTTGTGCTCAATGATCTTAATGCAATCTCCTTATTCTATCACCCCCTTACCAAAAGTAAGAACACATTGAATTGATATGGGAAAACGGATCTTTTCCGTTGGTGCCCCCAGCTCAGTGAGAGCATATTGTTTGCATCGCCCAGACGCACGTGCCATATTTTTACATGATGATTTACTGTTTAATGGCACGTGCTCTGTAATTGAGGGTGCATAACGTACTGGGGCTACAAACAAACGGAAAAGATCCGCAAAAGTTTCACCTGCCTTGAGGTTGGCCTGCACGCATAACAGCAACCGACAACGACTCGGCTAACTTTTAGAAACCATATTTGTAGGTAGTTGTATTGTGTACGTGACGGAAGCCAACCGGGGATTATAGAGATTTTTGTTCTCATATAAAACGCTAAATACAACATTTTTCCTACATTCGATTACGAAAATCAACAAGACGGCTTCGTGCTAGTCTCTGCATATCACTGGAATTTCCAACAAAACTCTCACAAACCTCTTCGTATACAGAGCAAAAAAAACGTGTACCATTTGAACCAAAAAATATGCTGCCTTTTCTTCTGGAGACGAAATTGAATGCTGTTCACCGCGTTTTAGAAAGATGAGAGTAGTATAAATTGAAACACAAACTCGCTGTTGATTTAGTTCCAAATTGTTGTTTTCTAAAAACGAAGTAAGCGTGGGCTTCATTGAGGCAATTGCTCCGTAAAATTATTTTTGATACTAAATTTTTAAAGTTTTTAAATTTTTCCAAAAATCAACTTTGATATTTCATAAGCATAATGAGCGTAATTTGTTGCAGTTATTTAGTACTTTTGCTAATTTTTCATAAACCAATTTTCTCAAACTAGCTCTTTTCTCTCATTCACCTAAAACACATTACAAAAACAATTGTTTTTTTCGCCAAAACTAAGTGTGGTCTTTCCTGAGCCAATTGTTTGTGTCACTAAAGTTGAAAACTAACTTGAAGTCTTTCAAAAATTTTTTTGTGTGTTTTCAGATGTTTCATGATCATAAGAAAAAATCTTTAGGATCTCACAAATGAAATATCAGCGTAACTTAGAAAAATGAATTTCGCTTTCAGACATACTTGCAGCCCCAATCTTTTGCAAAATTTATTTTTTTCCCATTTTTCCATGATTTCTGACTGTTTTTATAAACACAACATCTGTTGTTTCTGACATTAAAGGTTCGGCACTGTTCTTTTAGGTCTTCTGTCTTTTTGTCTAAATAATCGGTGCTGAGATTTGTTGACAAAAGTGTATCTTTTTTCTGGAAAACTACCTGGAGTGGAGTCCTTGAGGAATTTGTTTGTTCAACCGTGAAATTGACGATGAAACTTCATATGAACCTCTCAAAGTTATTCGAAAAATTTTTCCGTTTTTGATGATTTAAGAGCACAGTGGGACGGATAGTTTGTGAAAATTTGAGGATGGATTGTCAACGAAATTTAAAAATGAACAATTTTTGTATTAGACATCATTAAAGCCGCAATTTGTAGCAAAACGTCTGTATTTTTTTTGGATTTCATGTCCTTTTTGGATTGTGTCTCTAACTTTGTGTAACTTTAAAAGAACTATTTCTCTGAGCCCAATTATCTTTCTCTCCTACTCTCTCCTACACACATACCGCATTTACTATACACGGATAAGAATACGTTACCCAAGACAAACACGCGTGCACACTCACAAACAAGCCAACACACAAAGACATTTCTCATTTGTTAGCACTGAAGAACATTGGTTTTCAAAATGTTTTACGTTTTGGCCCTTTCAGTCGTTTAAATGCGGAAACTTTTAAAGAATTGAGAAACTTTAAAAACTTTCATGTAAACTGAAATAAAAAAAACTCTTCTTCAAAAAATCTTGATTGCATATAAGAGGAATTTCGCAGTCAATAAACCATTTGGTTTTCCAATTAACAGAGATAATCGAACACTGGAAAAATTATTTTGAAGAGAAATTTCAAAATGGAGAGTAGTGCTTATTAATTTTTCTGATTTTTGTTTTGGTTGGTATTCAACGTAATGTTTTAACATGGCGATCCATAATCTCTTGAACTGTCAGGCTTATCTGCATTCCATTGGATTAGTGGCGATTAGTTCGTCCAATCTAATCTGCTAATAAAAAGAATTGAAAGGAAACAGATAATGTTTTTCATTTTCTACATTTCAAAAACAGTTTCGGTTGATTTTCTGTTCATCTGATGAAGCGGTTTTCTTTAACGCCTACATGGTTTTGAAAACACTGAAATCGTTAGTTTGAATAAGAGCAGTTGGTCGCAAAATTAACTCTAGAATTTTTTCGATACAGATAAAAAAGCTTTAAAAAAGTATTCGTAACCCTCAATCATTGATGTTTTGGTAGTTGTTTATTCAAATAGTGTAAATTGTTATTTTAGTGTCTGAATTTTACAGGTGAAAAAACTCCGTCTAACCCAATTAAATTTACTAGAACGTTTCAATTTTTCATCTTTATTTTTATGGCGATCTGGTCGCATCCCCGAGCAAAGCTTTTTTTCAAATTTCAATGTTTCCTGCAAAAATTCAAAGAGGTCCCCTTTTTCAAACTGTTTTTTTAATATAAATCGAAATTAGATCCTTAGGGCTACAAAATGGTGTTCTTTTCTTCGCAAACCGTAAGGAAAAACGGTGCGTGAACAAGAGGTGAAAATTTGACTCAAGAAAAAAGCCCGCGTCGCATATATATTCCCTCATTTTGAAAATCTATTGGAACAATTACATATTTTATAGGAGCATTATTGATTTGACAATTCATAATTTACGATTAATCATAAATTCAGTAGTCTCTAATGCAACATTCGTAAATTAATTAAATCGTTTTCAATTATAATTTTTACGAATACTTTTATCATTTATAAATTTTGTAATAACAGTTCCTCTAGCAAAAAACAGTTTTTATTGATGCTTTTGAAAACGGTGTCGAAGCTGAACAAAAGCGAGGAACCGGCAACGATTGTGGGCAAATTGTGTTGCGTTGTTCTATTTCCCTTTTATTGGGAAAAAAGATACTTGATCAAACTTTCTTTTTAGAATTTCCACCTCTTTGTTAAATTTATTTTTGCAACATATATTTTTTGGAGAAACCGAAGCGCGTAGGAGGAGGAGGACATATTTTACAAGTTTGAGCAAAAGTTTATGAGTTTGTGCTTTGCCTTTTATACTGCTGCTTTACACGGCTTTGCAAATAATTCAATTTTATTACGTTATATATATGATTACATTTATCAATTTAGGCTAGAGTTTCAATTTTTAGCTTTTGACACTAGATTGAGAGATTTAGGGTCTTTCGACAGATCTAAAAGAGATCATCCTTTTAATCATGAAGAAGAAAATTTTCTTCCATTTGCAATACATTACCCAAATTTTTTTTAAAAAAAGATTTGCCAAGTAATCAGTTCAGTTGTAAAAAAAAATTGCAAATGTTTGAAATAGTTCGCAAAAATTTGCAAAGATCAGGATAAGTTTGTAAAACTTTGCAAAAAATTTACAAATATTTGCAAGATTAATGCATTAGTATACAAATATTTATAAAGGAGTTTGTAATTCTTTGCAAATAGTATATTAGTATAAGACTAAGGAGGTGAATGTAGAAAACGTGTGAAACTGAATATCTCTTTTATAGAGAAGTGATAAACTCTAATAGATCGGTCTAGTCATATTTCATATACACTTCGGGTACAAAAAATGCTTTTATTTCAAGCGATAAGAAATGATGTTGGATAATCAAATGTTCTCTTTCTGGATCACTGAAAAATGACAAATATTTTTAGGAAGTGTTCAAAAATTTCATACATTGATAAAGACAAAAAGGACGATACACTCCTATTGAGCCTAATTTGAGCCGGCTTTAAGGACTTGGGACCAAAAAGTTGAATCTACTGAGATGAAGAAAGCTTTGTAAAATAACAAAACCTGAAAAAATATAACAAAAAATGCAACAAGTTTCATCAATTCATCAGAGGATCAATGACCCCGTAGGTTTTTTTGCCCGGGTTGAGGAAAAATTGGAAAAAATGTAAGATAAGCGGCGAAAAGTTGTTTTTTTACCGCAAATTTGTACATAATTTTGCGGTGAAATACGGTGAGATTATGTAATTCCTTCGCTATAGTAAGCTGTGAACTTCCGAAAAGTTTCCGAATTTCATCGCTCTTACAATGGTTTGAACCTCTCACCTCCTGCATGTCACGCACTTCTTCTTCCACGCCTCCATCTCTCACTAACTTTTAGTATTTTTGTTTTGAATATAAATCAAATTCACTCTACTTTCTGTAAAACATGCGCGGTGAATTTTTGTAAGATTTGGGACTTGTAGCGGGGAAATTACATACTTTAGCTGTGAAATGTGGTAATTTTTTGTTCACTCTAGTGGTGAAATTACAAAAATTCACCGGTTAGAAAAAAGTGTCCAAAAGATGTAAGATTATAGTATAATTTTAGGGCGGGGGGGTTTAAATCTAACAACTCCTACCGTACTCCCCATTAATTTCACCGCATTCACTACTGATATCACACGATCTCAACACTTTTTGTTTTCTAAGCGGTGAATTAATGTAACTTCACCACTAAGTTAAGCGGTGATTTTACGTAATTTCATCGCAATCACCGCTTTTATCACATATGGACAATTTTTTCAGAGCGCTCAATTTTTTTAAATTCACCGCTAAAATCAGCGATGAAATTAGGTAATTTCACCGCTACCAGGCGATAAAGTTTTTTTTTACAGCATTCACCGCCTAATTTATGTAATTTCACCGCATTCACAGCTTATTTTACAAAATTTCCTGCATTCACCGCTTATCTTATAAAATTTTGCGTTGAATGGCGGTGACACCTCGACCCGGGCGACAGGAATTTAGTTTTTTTGATGATAATTAGGGAAACAATTCTTGTTGAGCAGATTTTCCCCAACTTGATAAAAGAAGGCAGTTTGCACTTTGCTGATTTGGGAAACAGAATTGCCCCAGTGCAGCACCTTGTTGACCTGGGATTCGAAGGAGAGGAGTCAGACATCTTCAGCAGTCCTCTGGCCGAGGCTAAAATAATCAGTGTGAAGCCCTGTTCAGGTAAATTCAAACTGCCGCTCGCTTGTCAATAAACCCAGTGATGGAATTCATTTAAAATTTATTTTTTTCTTAGCTTGGCTTTTAGTGGGGGCAATCAAGAATGGCTTTACGGTTTCGATTGGTTTTAGTGTGTATTAGGGAAATTAGCAAAAAGTATGTAATTCTTAGAAAACCACGCGAGTTCCTGTCAAGATCTTTAATTCGTTGTGAAATACAGTTGTGTGATGCCTTTTCAAAAAACTTGAACCCCAAGCGTGCCATTGAAATAACCATGATTCGTACTTTTGCTAAAAACTGTAATTTGCAAGATCTTTGTAAATGGTAATGATGTTTTGCGTATTATTTTTGATATTCACTTTATCAACTTTCAGTTCTTCAGCTATGCGATGCTGTTATCCAATTCTGTAGCCAATTTCAGGCAAATTTGCACGTTTTTCAGAATCGCGTCAACTTGAGTTTCAATACCACTACCGAAGGCATGGAGCGAGCAACTTCATGCTTTACTATGACTTTGATGCCACCAACGTTCAACCCCTTTCATCAGACGGAAATGAGTTTCATCTGAACTTTACGGAACCAGATGGCTCGCCATGTCGGGACTTCGATAAGTCACTGCAAGAGAAGTTTGTGCTCAAAAACTGGATGTTAACAGGTGTTCTCAAGTCCGGATCCTTTGTTGATTACGTCAACAATCGGCGGAGAGTTTACACTGAAAACGGGAGGTTTTCAGTTTCGGTGTTTTCACAACGGTCTGAACTGATTTCACAACTAGTTGATGATTTTCCCCAGTTTGACAAACCTTACATTGAAATCTGTCTTGATAATGCCATCAAGTTGAACAGTGATCCAGACAATGAAAAACCCTTATGGCCGGTAAATTTCTGATATATGCGCATGCCAGTTGAGATAATTAAAATTTAAGTAACTTCGAAGTTCTTTTCAGCTAATTGGCTAAACTTCAAATCTGTGTTTTGTTTTACATTTTTCTGTAATATTTCAAATAAGAAAAGTAAATAATTTTTTTATTTGTCCCCTTATTGTACTAAAAGCAATTTTTGAAACAAATTAGGCCAACAAACTGGTCACCAAAGTGGCAGGTGCTTGTTGAATTAAGAGATAGAAATTTTCCACTTTGACATTAGCATTATAAAATATGTTAACCGCACAACTGCTATGCTCCTAAACTCAAAAAAACAAGTCTCGTAAGTTTATTTTCAATCTAGTTCGATTATAGTTACTTAGTTTTCAATCGAATATAGAACATTGCACCCTAGTCGAGACAGGATATCATTCTTGCGATATCTTGCAAAAAATCTTGTAAGATTAACATCCTGAATCTGCCAGGTCAAGCAAACTGTTTTATTCAATTTCAAATTCACAATATTCTTTTTGAAACTAGAATACCTGGTATCTTTCAGCAAGCATAAATTTTGGAAGCTGAAAAACCAAATTTGGCAGAACCATAGTATTGGATAAAACGGGGGCACCAACCAACCACTCAACACTAACGCTTATTCGTGCTCGGTTGGAACCCTCCTTCTATCCACAACTATAGTAATAATCCACAACTATAGTAATAAAAATGCAGTTTATAAATAGTTTTTCTCTCCTCGATTTCGGCGCATAGAACCCAAGATAAAACTGGTTACACAATATTGTCACTAATTGCTATGCTAACATCAATGAAGTTTTAGTTTTTGTAATTTATATATCTAGTTCGAGAAATAAAGCTCATAAGGTGCAAGAGATACCCAATTTAGTATGCCGAATACAGTGAAACTTGTGCTTCTCATACCAATTCAGCGAACGTGGGTTACCATATGAGGTATCCAAAAGATGGGTCTTCTAGTAATATTGAAACCGGTTTCAAAGATACTGTTTTTGGCTCCTAGTAATTTGGTAAGCGGATTAAATTTGGCTTAATGTTATAAAGCTTTGATTTTATCCACTAATTATTCACTACTTAATGTGTTTTTTAAACGTTTACAACGTTTATAACATGTAATTTTTGAACGTGTATAACATGTAATTATCACAACGCACATCATATGACAAAAATTAAAAAAGTGCTGGTCATGGTAAAATGGCCGCCGCCATTAATAGAGCGGTGGTCACTCAAAAACAATATCAGAAGAATATCATATGTGTAAAAACTTTGAATACAAGATGTCTTTAAAAACTAACTTGCAAACTTAAGTATTATTTAAACTCTCATGATAAGTTATACAAAGTATTCAATATAATCGAAGGATAATTGTTATTTTACTTTAAAACAGGTAATTACTTGGGAAAGCTTAACTAATTTTAAGATATCAAACATGTCCGAATAATCAAGAGATAGAACGTTCTAGAATTAGTCTACCTGAGTAGACCTTTTTTCTACCTGTCACTTTTTGGTTATTCATCATGATTTTTACTTCTCTACACTAACGCATGCGCTCAGAATGGTCCACACCTCGTTTCTTATCAGTACCTCTTTATCCACTACTATTGTATTGGATATATCCACTACTAAATCTACATTATGCTATTTCCCTTCAAAAATTTTTTGAAACTGTTATTTCTTGTCTCATTTAGTGCAATCCACTAGTAAAGAGATCAACTGGTAATTAACCGTTATCAGACTAATAGTTCAGGTTCTATCGGTGAAACTGCTTCGCGGAGAGACCTTCTTCATGTTTCGCCATCCCCACTGTCTCCAGTGAGCGTATCTCAGATAATAGTGTAACTAGTGATACCGTGTAAACAACACGTAAAACCAACTTGCAAAAAAGAATTGGAAAAAAAATACCAGCTTAACTCTAGTAAAGTTATTTTGCTTATTTCATAATTTGATATTATACTTATATACATGTTCTCAGAGTTGGTTTCTGGTATGACCAAATCTTTATCTATCTAAATCTATATAATTTGCTGATCTGAATCTAAGGTAAGAATTTTGTTTATAAACTTTGCACAAACTTGAAGTTAAATACAAATCTGGATTGTCATAATGCTTTGACAAATGACCAATATAATATCTCACCTTCACCATATCATAATATATATAGAGAAAACTAGAGAAATTACTAAAAGCTAATGGTGAAACATTGTCAAAGACCCATACTATGTCTAAAGGTAGAGCTATATAAAAAACTAAATGTAATGTTGAAACAGGGTCAAAGACCCATATTATTACTAAAGATAAAACCATGGACAAACATATTAGTATATCTAAAACTAAAACCAAAATTGTTGATAATATCTATGCTACAGTTAAATATGGATGTAAAGAATGCATTGAAACATTTAGAAATAAAAAAGCAGTTATTACTCACTCCTGTCACAATAGATTGTTTTTAGAAAACACAGAAGACTTTGATAAGTAGTAATAGGTTGAGCCACCCTCGGGGGGGGGGGGGGTTGGGGGTGACGACCCCATGTATTAAGAGTGGTTATAGCGGCTTTGACCGATTAGGGTCGTCCCTAATGTAATAAGACAGGGGCGCCTACATGTGTTAAGATAGGGTATAGGTTCCATGTACTAAGATTAGGTATAGCGTTCTTAATGTATTAAGATTAGGCTTCATGTATTAAGATTATGTATAGCCGCCATGTATTAAGATTAGTTATAGCCGCCGACATGTATTAAGATTAGTTATAGCCGTTGACATGTATTAAGATTAGGAATAGGATCTTTTTTGCAGAAGTTTTTCTGTTTTTGGGTTAAAATTTCGTCATAGTAGCTGCTCGGGGTCAATAATTTGGCTAGTAATGATCCGCGCTTACTAGATTATATAATTAGGATCCGCTCCATTAATAATAGAAGTATGTTATTTTTTAAGCAGTTTATAGTTTTTTTTCAATAAATTCTACATACTCTCTTCTGATTGGTTACAAATGACAGTTTTTTAAAAAAAATTGAATTGGAAAAGTTATAAATAACAGACACAGTATAAATTATAAAGCATAGTTATAAAAAATCACAAAGACAAAATAAAAAAAATATCAGATATTAAACAACAAAAAGAAAAATTATTATAAAAACTCTACAGTTTGAGGGGTTCGGTTCGGATACCGTCAGCTAGAACTACTCGTTTGGGATAGAAATAGGACAGCCCTTTCTTCGTCTGTTCATATGTAGCAACACAGTTATTTATTGTTCTGAACCCCCTGTTTGTCGAAGTGAGGTTGATAATTTCACCCATCACTCGTCTATATTTCTCCATTGGTCCATCTCGAGTCTCCTCCAGATTTCTTTTGTTCACGCCGTTGCTACTGAATTTGTACTTGTCAGACTTGGCATCGTAGAAGCAATAGGTTTTACTGCAGAGACAAATCATTTCGGTGCATCTGAATTCTTCTTTGAAGAGTCCTGGCTCTTTTATCGTGCTTCTTGGGCTTTGAGCAACATGTTCTACGGAGAAAGTTGTGTGAGGCATTTGCTCTGAAGGAATCATCAAGGTCCTTCCCTCGCAAATTCTCCCATTCCTCCTTTTTAGCAGGTCTAATGCAATCGTACAAGTTCTCGTGCGCTATTGCTAAATAAAGAGAATCCGTGTCCATTTCCTACTCCTCAAACTTGTCAACATCGCAAAATTTATCGAAAAAGTTGTAATAGAGCTCCAACATACGTAGCTTAGCGTATTGAAGTATAAAAAACCCCTTTATTATAGGTCCTCGATGCTCAATTTTAAATTTTGCAAGCTCAACTTCGTAAATTTCTTTTGACACATTGTTCAGACGCTTAAACATTTACCCATTGATTGCTTTGTGCGTCTTCTCATCATTCAGGTATTTTGTCTCTGTGTGTCTACTTCTGTCCATAACATGATATCCGTAAGAGCTGTTACCCAACAATTTCATTGTCTCAGCCACAACGCTAGAGTCAGGATTTTCATCAAACCGCTCTTCTAGCATCTACCACTGACTGAACAAAATTGTTGAAGCAATTTTTGGGTGTGTTTTGTACAAATCTATAAATTTTTGTGCATTTCAGACCAAGACCGAGATAAAAGTTGAGTAAAGGAGTAATGATTGTCCCATTTTCCAACTTGAAGCTCGAAATCAACATTCGTTGAGGTTGTTTGAGTACGTTGTTTTCAATTGCATACTTTCTCATATAATCTCCAATATCGGCTCGACCGACATTAAAGTTGTTAAAAACATGAGGGAAATTAGAGAACTTGTACTTTAATCCGTCTGGAACTTCGAGATCGCACTGTACATATCCAAAAATTTTCCCATCTCTTATTTTCGCTAACAGACTCTTGCTTCATCGGTAGTTTGAAAGGAAAGTTCTTCCTCACGTGATTTCTGACATTTTCCTCTTCTTTAACTCTTTCCCACCATTTACACTCCCAGACTTCAACAATATAGTATCCTTTGTTTCTCAAATAATCACTTCTCAGTTCATCATGTTCTCTTTTTCCGTTTCCTCTCTGCATTTCCTCCTGCGAGAGGCTTGCTCGAGATTCTTGTAATGAGCAAAAATGGAAATAACAACCCATGGCTTCGAATACTTTGTCGCAGTGAGCACAAAAACCGTCCACGCTAAAACAGTCAGTCTTTTTCTGTTTCCCGGTTGTATAAAAGCTTTCAATTGTGAATTCTGGGCGTTGTGATTGGAGATAAGACATGACCATGTTCTCAAATGTTCAAGATTTATTGGTTCGAGCTTTCAATTTTTGAGACTTTGTGTCGAGCTCCCATCGTGTTTAAAAAACCCTGTTGGCATTTCTTGACACATTGAAAAGGGATAGAGTTGATTAACATCAATACCCACGATAGATTTACATATTTTTTCTGAACTCCTGATGAGGTTTGATCAACTACTGCCATTCTTGTGAACACGATAGAAGGTTCCCCAGTCATGACCTCGCGTATTTTATCATGTAAATCCTTGTCACTTTCAACAAATGGGAAAAATTTGTGAATTGTTGACTTGTGAAGACAAATGTTTGCTAAATTGGGGAGGGTACATCCGAGTTTTAACATGTCGATTCCTTTGTTGTGGTAAAATTCCATCATTTTTTGCATTGCTTCCAATGTTGGAACGACATCCTTGTTGTTGTACCACTTGACAAAATCTCTAAATGTAGACATTTGCTCTTCCTCCCAAATCACTTTTAGGTAATTTTAGTTATCGACTCCAGATGGGGGAACGTCAGTCTCAACTTTTTCAGAGTTTCTTGTTGAGATAGTCCGCTGTTCAGAAATTTTGTAAAATCTGTGAATTCGTTCTCCAAGGGATTATGATCCTTCAATTTACTGGAGAAACATCCATATGGGGGAGAAAAGTTGCGTCAAGTTTAGTTGAAGAATCGAACCATTCATATGGGAAGAATCCTTTAGTCTCGCTGGTCCTGTAAGCTTTGAGGAATGAATCGAGAGATTTAGCTCCTCCTAGGAAATTTAGAATGTCAAGGAACTGCACGTCACCGAACTTGAAGAGGGTTCGCCTTTTTGATAACTGTAGGTTGAATATCCCGTTCATGAATGAGAAAAGGTAGAAGGATGAGTTTCAAATCGTACTTTCCAATGTTGAATCCAAATACAGGTGTGTTGATGTGTTGATATAACGCTCAAAGTGTTGTTGCAGGTCCAAAAGTTGATTTTTCTGCATTTGCTTGAACTGAGTAGATATATCAGCTTCCTCTTCCTCCTCCTCCTCCTCCTCCTCCTCCTCCTCCTCCTCCTCCTCCTCCTCCTCCTCCTCCTCCTCCTCCTCCTGAATTCACTCATCTTCGAACTCAAATGCAGGAGTTGTGTGACCTTTCCTTTCGTTCAATTTTTCAAGGACGGCTTTAACTCGGCTATTGATTATCTCCTGAATTGATGCAAATTTTGTTTGCATTTCGGTTTTACTCTTGTTAGCTAACTCCTCAAGAGCTTCGACAAAAGAAACGATCAGGTTCTTAGGGTCTGTGTTGCATAGAAACACATGTTCCTCAATCAAATTGGAGGAAATGGAGACAGATATTGGCTCATGTTTCCCAATCCATTTATTTGTATTTGTATCTTTTAGCTCTTCATTGGGAACGCAGATAGATTCAAAGTCAACAATAGCCAATTTTTTGAACTATTTTTGATCATCGTTGTAGGAAATTCCAACCCATCAAGTTTATCAAACAAAGTTTCTCGCAGAGTATACACTCTCTTTGGGTAAATTTGCTGTACTCTGTCTTTGCAAGATTTTACATGACGGTTGAAGTTTCTACTTTCTGAATGAACGTATCGCAACTGGGACAACGGAATCGTTCAAAGAATGTTTTTAATATCATCTACGTAGGATATATGGTTGTTGTGTCGCAGTAAATTAATGTTCTTTTCGTACATTTCAACACTTCTTCTCGCAAGTTCTCCGACAAATTCTCCTTCGTCTATAACAATATCATAAATAAAGATGTTATGCTTTATCGCATTTTCATCAAACACGAGGTGATCGATTGATACTCCCCTGAAGTTGATTGCGTCATGTCCAGATTCATGAAGAAAAGCACTAATCAAATTTGCTTCATTCGTTTCCAGCTCAGATGATCCATACAAGTGAACAGCTATAGCCCAGAACAGGCAAAGATAATCTTTGTAAGTCTCTCCTTAACCATTTGATACAAGACAATTTACATCTGATCTTCTCAACAACTGTACAGGAAGAACAGCATCGATACATCCCAATGGAAAGTTTTTTAGGAGAGCGCAAAATATTGTAACGTTAGTAGTTAAAGCAAATCGCCACTTTGTATTTTCCTGCCCCTGTGCACACGTCTCCACTTGATCCATCCTTTCAATTCTGTCTTGAAGTTAGAACAAGTCTCCTTTTGAGCAGAGTTAATAAAATTTTTCAAAGAAAGTTGTTCTCATGTGCATAAAAGTATCGATACTCTTCTGTGTCCACATTGCGCAAGATAAATCCAAGAGCCAGATTCAATTTGGCAGCGCAATTTTTTTTTTCAAAAACTTCTTTTAATTTATCGTCGATCGCATTGGGATCGAGCTTGGACAACCTGAAGTTGAACACTCAATGTCTCCCATTCTCCATTTCCGTATCGTCAAAAAAGTGCTGGCAAGCACTTAGCTCCTGTTGCAATTGCTCGTTGTTCTGGTCTAGCTCCTCTGATTCTAGGACTTCTTTGAGCTTTTCACTCGATTTGGTCCCAACTTTTGTAGAAGTTCCATGCTTTCTCCTCTTGTGTTGTTGAAGAGAATAGAAGCTTTGGAACTCTTCCAAACACACAGTACACACAGTATTAAGCTTAATATCTTTCGGGGCAGGATGTTTGGCAAGGTGAAAATTCAAGTTTTCCTTCTTCTTTGTATAAAAATTAGAACATTTGGGACATGATAAAGTCCCACTATCACAAGATTTTTTGTGCCTAGCCATGTTATATTTAGCAATCATTTTTTCGCACTTCGCGCATTTCACTGGAAAATTTCTATCGAGAACAGGCCTTGTTATGTTAGTTCAAGAAGAATTGAGTAAAATTCAGGTAAATTGCGGAGCAAATGAATCTGGAAAACAGAAGGTATAATGATTAAAAGCTGCTTTGTAACATTGAGCTACTCGACGATGACGCATCACTTCCATATATGGAAATGACGTCATTTCTAATTTTAGAATCAGGCGTTATGACAGAACATTCTAAAAGATTGATATGATTCCGATTGCGACAGTTCTGTATACAATTAACTAATTTTCTGTTTAAATGTACAAATTCGTGCCGTGGCGAAAAAATCGAACTTTACATTTTTTTTCTCATTTTCTTCTCACTCTTATTTGTTAATCTTTACTTGAATCTTTCCTTTCCAACACAGATTTTTTCACCAAAGAAAATACAACAAGATAATTACTCTTTAAAAATTTCCGGTTGTTACAGTAATTTGAATAGATGTAGTCCAAAATTGTGTATCTTACATATTGATAAAATTTACTGTCTGAGATCAAATTTAGTTTTAATGAAAATAGAAACTAGCGCATAGATGTGCTTTCAAAACGATCAGAGAGAGATCAAGAAAAAGTTTCCATCTGTTATTCAAGAACAAGTTTACGTTGTACAACTTAATGTTGTTGTAATAGAACCTCTCTTCCAATCAGACTTCAGCTTTAGAAATCTGATTCTCAAGATAAACGATATCATTCCATGCATTGCTTTTTCTATTTAAATTTTCTTTTATATTAACAGGGTTTTACTTGATACTGTATTCATTTGTGAAAAATGTTGATCAAGAATCACTTACAACTTTTGGAAAAAAGTTAAAAAAGAAAGGAAGGAATCGCTGATGCTTACAGAGTAGATGAAATTGATGTTGATTCTTATTTTTTTGCACTTTCTTGGACGTTTTTACCCAAAACAACAGAATCATCCGATTTAGTAAAGGTTTTGAATATGCAACCTTCTCTATCAAAAATTTCGGGTATGATGACTACATAACAAAACAATCTTTCGATTTATCGTCAGAACTACACATCAGCAAGTATGAAATGCTTTTTATATTGAATTCTGTCCCAGAAATTATGGAACAGTACAGAAATCTGACTCAATCTAATTATATCCCAATTCCTGTACCAGTAACAAGTACTTCATCTCTGCAGAGTGCGCTATTTTTTCATTTTTACAAGGACTAACATGCAGAGGGGGTAAGAGTACGATTTGGAATACAACTTCCCAACATTTATATACAAAAATTTAGTTCCAAGTTTGGAGAATTTTCCGAGATCGATTTGAGATTTAACGATATGGAGAGAATTTATCAACGCTTGACGTTTTTGGTTAATTACGTCAACTCATTTCCTCTAACATATCCATCTTTGGCTGTTAATTAGGATATAACGTGTAAAAGTTACCTTTTTTGTTCACTATTCAGTACTGAGCTTACCCGTTTCGTATAGTATTGTTAGATTTTCTATGAGTTGTTTTCTTCTTTGGTCACTTTACAACTGATACATTTCCTTTTCTGGATAATAACGTCTTTTTTTCAGCCAAACATTACCCTTTTTGGAAACTTTGCTCTCATTGCTTGGAGTTTAGTATAAATAGAGCCGAAAAATTCATCTAAAATCATTTGCTTTCTCTTCTCTTAAAACAACATCACCTCTGTCTCAACTACTTTTGACTCTAACCCTTCTTCTCATCTCAACACATTGAGAAATGGAATTTACATTACAGAACAACAGCCTTCTGTACTCAGTTTCCTTCACAGAGGAAACTGCTCGGATAGGCATCAGAGAACTATCGAATGGGTTCTATGAGTCTGTTGTAACCCTGCCTATTACAGTGTGGCACATTATTGAGCACCAGCGACAACAGTTTGACACATATCATCAGGGACAGGTTCCAATCACGGAGAATCAGCTTGGAACTCACGCAATGGGTCACGAAGTTGCTGTGATCAGTGGGCATCACTATCCTCACGTTAATGGAACAGATTTTCTTGACATTTACGTTCCTGGAAGCATTCAGTACACATATCCGTGGGAGGAAGGACGGATTCCCAACAACTGGTTTAATACACCAGAGACAAGTCAAGTATCCAGTCCAGAGACGCAAAACAGACTTCTCCAGATAGTTAGCAATGCTTGCAGCAGTGAACAAAGCGAATTGAGTGTCGATACTAGCACCACGTGGTCATTTAACGATCTGGAAAACTTTGATCCAGCTCAATATTATGGTTCGACCGATATGTCGACTACACCGTCAATGACAACCCCCTCCATAGAGGACGGAACAGCTCACAACCCCATTGTGCTGAATGATGAGGCTCCAATAACTCCAATCAATGTTCGACCTACAGAACCGCCAGCAATCGTTGAAAAAGTCCGCCCATTTGGCAATGAAATTCAAAACTTGTCAGAATACGTTGTGAGAACTCTTTTTGAATAAATTTGATATTGTAAATTGTATACTTGAATTCTTTTAAACTACTTTGTGATTTTTTTGTACTTTTATTTTAATTCGTTTCTTTTTAAGTTGAACTATTTCATTACTCCAAGCACTATGCAGGCTATGTTTAAGCGAAAACACAGCAACTTTTGTCAAAATTTTATAATTACTTTGACTAAAATTCTGCTTCTTAACAAAAAAGTCGATTTAAGAATTATTTTTTAAGAAAATAACTGAATTTTTTTCCAATTTTTAGTAATAATCTTTGTTTTGGAAATTGATATTTAAAAAAAAAACAAGTTAGAAAGTTGCCATTATAAAATGTGAAGAAAATTTCTTTTTTTTTGCGCAATATCATACCGTAAAATGAAGAAAAATGAATATTTTTTGCGTTTTTAAATGTCACATTTTGAACATTCTATCTTTTATCGACATTCAAGAAATTTTTTATAACTCAAAATTTGATGTTTAAGAGAAATTGTTGAAAAATTTTTCGATTTTTAAGAGAAAATGTTGAAATTTTTTTCGATTTTTAACATAAAAGTTGTTTGAACTTTTCGATTTTTAAAAAAAAGTTTTTTGTAAAATTGATTTTTAACAATAAGTTAATTCAAATTATAAAGGCAAATACAAATCACAAAACACAAACAAGAATTTAATAACTTTATTTTCTAATTTCAAGATACAAAAGAGGATTATCAATTATACCATGGCCATCTAACAAACAATCAACAATCTTTATAAGTTCACTCTAGTACTTTGAATTTCTATGGGAATGAATTATATCTAGAAAAGATGATTCAAGGGTTTGAGTACTCGCATTTCTTTGCTCAGCGCGTAGTAGGTGACGCTTGAACTTCTTTCTACTCAATCGTTTTTTGGAGATACTGGGTACTTTTTCCACGTTCTTATTCTCCAAGTTGTGTTCCACCGCTCTGGTTAACTGAGCAAAGACCACTCCTGACTCTTCTAAAATGGAACCAAAGAACTGATGTTTATAGAGTGTTTACAAGCAATCGACTGTTTGATAAATATAAGACAAGTTTTCTCTTGTCTCTATAATCTCTTTCACTGAGGATGAAATGAGAATAATGTGGTAGCGACAAGTCTTTAATGGACAAAAATTGTCATTATGAGTAGCAACGGAGTATTTTGTAGTGAGTAGATAAGGTTTATACTCATTAACTGATACAGAAAGGAATTATGTCTTGTCATTATAATCTCTGTAAAATTGAGGTAAAACCTGACAAATTATTGCTGCCATTTCTCTATCGGGATAACAGAATAAAACCTATATGTGAAAACAGAAAGTACGGCAACGTAATTTTCTATTTTTAACGGTAACAATTTCCATAAAAAGCTAAAAAATCATTTTCATAGTGATACAATTCAAGAAACAGAAGACTAAAAGAATTCGTTGTTATACTTGTTCAAAATATTTCAAGCACTATTCTTCTTTAATGCAACACAGACGAGCTAAACACCAGCATCCTTTTTGAAATTCTGGTTAAAAAATTCGGGAACCTCAAGGTTTCCGAATAGATTACCTTGTAAGGAAATAACGTCATTTAGCACACGTTTTATGGGTATAAATGACGTCATTATCATAAAAGGAAATTTTTAATTGTTGAGAGGAATTGCATACAAATACAAATCATTTATTTTGTTTTTCACTCTCAGCTCAAGTTGTTGAAATGTCTCTCTCTAAAGTATCACCTTTTCTTTCGAGTGCTTCTTCAATGTACACTCAATCCTCACCAAAACCAGGGACTGATTCGGTTCCTTTTTAAATGGACTTTGGTTCCAATTCAAAAAGATTTGGGAGATTTACTGTGTTTCAGACTTCAAGAAACGGACAACTTCATATTGAAACAACCTTCCAAGTCTTTGGAAAAGACAATTCTGTGATTTTTGAGAAGTAGTAGCAACTGCGAATTGGGGACTATGAGTTTCAAAAATTCTGCTTCCTCAAGGAGGATCTTCTCAATGGAGAACTAGAGATGAGAAAAAACCAACCTCAATTCAACATAGGCATGGAACACGTGCTGGAACAGTGTCACAAAGTGAGAGAGATTAGCATTGGACGAAATCGGAGACTCTCTGTTACTTTCCTCCAATACATCAAGGACAACCCGGCTTCAACTTATGTACAATTTCGACTTTTGTGTCGAAAGGAGAACAACGAGTTCAAACAAGTGACTTATGTCAGCTACACTCTGGATGAATTCAAAGAGTTGATACAAAATTTGAAGGACTTTTCTAATATTCAACAATGTACATTTCAATAAATGTGTAATTTTGTAATGTATTTGTCTTTTTAATTGATATCTTTTGTTCATTTTTCTTTTTTTTTCAACCTGAAAATGGGATGGCATATTGGTTCCTCCAGAAATATTTTTCTGAGTCTCAGAAATAAATTAAAAGTATTCCAAGTTAGACTTCACTACGAACTAAAAAAGTCTTCTTATACAGTTCTTGAAGCTCTAAATTTTCCCAAAATTAATAAACTTGACAGTGAGGCCAATTTTTTAGAACTAAATAGGGTTATTCATAACGGGTTACGACGCACTACTTTAATATATCAATCTGAAAAACAAGAAGTTTCCATTTCACAACATCGTTGGAACGGAGTTCAACGGAGTTTTTTGACAAAAATTGAACTAAAAAAAGAGGAATACAAAAAATTATTGGGACATCTTCCTAACCTTCTTTTTTATGTAGAGACTTTCAAAAAGACCAGCATCACTTTAGATAAATAAAGAAAAAAATTGATGGATATTGTCACACTCTTAAACATTTTTATTTGTTACAAAAGTGTTTTTCCAATGTTTCCCAACAACGAAAAACGAAAAAAACTGTTTCCTGGCTGCATGTAAAATTTGGGATCAAAACATTAATTTGGAGGAAATTGAATAAAATTTCCCCCACGGAGGACTTATTGGTTGAGGTAATTCAATTCTGGACTTTTTCCAAGCAAGATCGAAAGTGTTCCGTTTACATGCAATTTTGCGCGATTCTGCTGGAGCGGTTAAAGCAACTACAAACCAAGGACCGGGATATTGTTACATGTTACCTCAAATTTCAACCTCATGTCTCTTGGGTCACATTACAGGTCTGTTCTTTTGTATCTTTATAAAAATTTGTCATCCACGTATCTTCAAAATGCTAGACTGTTGATCATTTTTTGAAAAACTATCCCTTGAAAAATATTGAATGCTTAGAAGGAAAAATTATCAAAGAGTTGGGAATCTTTAAGGACGGAATTGTACTTGGATACAGTTTTCTCCCAACTAAAGACTACAAACCAACTTTTCAAGCAAAATGGAATACACAAAATATGCATAGTATAAATTGGAACCATGGAAAGCTTGATTATTCTGAGCTGGCTTTTAATATACATCAACATTGCTCACCAACAACAGAGTACTTTGCTAAAGGACTTGAAAAATGCAAAATTTTATCACCCTACTTGTGTAAGGATTTGGAAAATCTTGATGATCTTGGTTGTCCGAAGGCCTCCAAACTATTAGAAAACGATGATGCTGAATGGAATGGCAGCAACTAGCCGTATCGACACAAGAAGACACTTCACTGTGCAGAAAAGAAGGCTTACATTTATAGGATATGGACTTTGAATTTTTTTGATAATATTTTATGTTTGTATTCGTGATTGTAATTTATCATTTTCATTTGTATTTTTTCTCTAAAATTAGTATTAGAAAATGAGTTGGTTAAAAAATATGACGGAACAATTTTTTGGTTGTGTGTTATGTTTAGTTCACTTATCTTTTTGTTAATTTTTGGCATTTTTTTGTTGTTAACGTTTCAATTCAGTTGCATAGTTCCTTTATCCCTAGGGAAGAAGATAAATGACTGTCCACAGTGATAAGGGACTTCAATTAGGTAATTTTTTCTTTGATGACAATAATCAAGAACGTCAATCTTGGAAATGTTTTGGACAGACGTGTAACCGGTCTTTAGTAGTTTTTCTATCCCAGTTTTTTGTCATTGGTTTTAGCTTGTTGTATCGTAAGATTTACATTAGCTGAGACTTGTGAGGAGACAACAGTTTGGATTGCCATTTTGTCGAGTACAGTTGGATATATTTTCCATCTCATCCATGATTGGTTAGTTTTTGGGTTCCAAAAAATTTAGAAGATGTTTATAAGAAAGTTAACGCTAAAACAAAGCCTTCCAGCGACAAATCACTTATCAATGAAATTTTAAACTCTCCTCGCATTAAGCTATCCCTTTCTGACTCCATTTTGTTAGACGGAAGAGATAAAAACTTTGCAATTGTCAATTTTGTATACGCTCTGAAGAAGAAAAACGTTGAATGTCCCGATATTTATTACAAAATTCTTGAATCAATTGGCCTAAATCCACATAAAATTATAAACAAAGATGCCAAAGGCAAAGAACGAGGAAAATGGATCCCTTTCCAAACCTGAAAGAGCCAAGCTCTAGAGGTTGTACAGGGAAGGAGAAACCGCATATGGTTGCGTTCAAAACCTTCAGAAAGCTAGCAGGTTGTCAAAGAAGAAGGTTACTGATTTTTTATACAGAAAGAAGTCTTACACGAATTTTCGACAACCGATTCGACATTTCAAAAGGTTACCTGCTTTTGCAAAACGTATAAATGAGATTTGGTGTCTTCATTTGTCTTTTATGGATAAATTGTCTGAATTTAATAACGGTGTGAAATATTTATTGATATGTGTTGGCGTCTTTTCTTGGTTGGTCCGTGTTCAATCAATGAAGTCAAAATATGCCCCTGATGCTGTAGCTGCCTTTAAAAAAATGTTAAGGAAGAACACTAAACCTGATAGAGTGTTGGTTGATCAAGGTACTGAGTTCGGGGGAGAATTCAAAAAATTTTACCAGAGTTAAGACATCAAAATCTACTCTACAAGAAGTGAAACAAAAGCTGCTGTAGCAGAAAGAGCAACTAGATCTTTAAAAAACATTATTTATCGCTACATGGAGGAAAACGGTGATAAATACGTTAACAAAATGGATAGTTTTGTTAACACTATGAACACAAGAGTTAAGAGATCTATAGGTAAATCCCCCAAAAACGTTGAAAATTCAGATTTTTTGTCAATTTTTTACAAAAACCCTATTATTGAGTACAAAAAACCACGCTTTAAAATTGAAGACAAAGTTCTAATCTCCAAGTACGATATCCAATTTAGAAAAAATTACAAGTCTCAATTTACAAGTGAAAATTTTCAAATAGTTAAAATTTCGACTTTAAAACCACCAACCTATAGCCTTCACGGAGAGCAAAGTGATGAAATTCCAGACAAATTTTATGAACAAGAGCTTGCAAAGTGTATCATTTAGAGATGAATTCTTTTACTGTTGAATTGGTTTTGAATGCTTCTTTTGGTTGGTACCCAAATAATACATTAAGTTCTTTTACAATCTTTGTTCCGGAACAAATTAATCTCGAAGGAGAATGGGAGATTGCAGTTACAGAACTATCTTAACCTTCCTTGTACCAAAACATCACGGAAGGGAAATTCTTCTATCTAGATGAAGCAACACCGAAAACAAAACCATCAAACTATTACAAACTTGATCCAGGTCTATATCCTTCGATCTCCGATATTGTAAAGGAAATGAACAAAAAAATTCAGGAACGTGAAGAGTATGAAAAAACACCAATCAGATTACACGTTAACAAAATTACACAGCGAATTTCTTTGAGTCTTCCCAATGAGAATTCTTTACTTGTTATATTTAGTGCTGATCTTTGTCATGTCTTTGGATATGAAGAAGCTGTTTATGGAATGGGTGTTTTCATGAGTGGTGCTTGTCCAAATTTTCCCAAGTTCCCTTATGACATTGTACCAATACATACCTTGATGATAAATAGTGATAATGTTGAATACAACTATTGTTGAATACAACATTGTGGGTGATACAAAAGCTGCTCTTTACGACGCATTCTTTTTATATCAAAGGTCAAGAATGGAGACATAATCTCAACTGGGCAATACATGAATTATCAAAATTTTCCCAACCTACCATTTAAAAAAATTCCGAAAGAATCTTTCCATAGCATAAAACTAGAGCTCCGAGACTCCTATGGTGAAAAACTACCTTTCAACTCTGTTGGAGTAACTAGAGCAGTACTAATGTTTAGAAAAACTTCTGAAAATCATTTTTAGAATTAAGACTGTAAAATATGGTCGCTGATAGTGATTTACCGTATTTTCGCGGATATGCCAGACAAAGGGGTAGGGGATTTGGAGCTTTAGCGCAAACGATTGGGAGGACAGCAATTCCGTTTTTGAGACGATATGTTGTCGCAGCAGCAAAAATAGTGGGAGCTGATTTAATTGAAATGGCTGCTCCTGAAATTGGAAATGTTTTGACTGGGAAGAAAAAACTCAAATCTGTTGCTGCTGATTTTGGAAAGAAAACTTTACGTAAACAGCTATGTGTCGGAAAAAAAAAGCGTCGCATTATTCGTAGATCGCCTCCAAAAATCAGTCGACGTCGTCGAACAAGAAAAGAAATATTTGCTAATCTAAAATGAATTCTAGATCAACAAACGATTCTAATTTTTGACATGGACACTTTACTCTTGCTTGGAGATTTTTGACAAAATTCCTGTGTTGGAACCAATTGAGTCTTCTCATGTTCAAGAAGTTTATCCCAGTACTTCACTGGATGAAAGCAGCATTGAATTTGAATTTGAAACAGATAGAAACATCTATTATGATATGAGAGATGTCCACCTTTAAATTAAAGTTGGACTACAAAAGGCAAGATTGTTTGATGACTTTATGAAAAAAGATGAGCGTGGAAAACCAGATATGGGTATGTCTTTCACAGATGACGATTTACATTATCTAACTCACGTCAACAATATATTACACTCACTCTTCTCCAACTGTGAAGTGTATCTGAACAATCGACAAGTGTACAACTCGAATGGTCTCTATGGATACAAAGCTTTAAATTCCAATGAATTTAATGCTTCAACGAGAAATAATGAAGGTGTTTTGGCTTGACATGGATACGAATTTTAAAAAGAACCTAGTGATTATGAGAAGAACCTGTTTATACACCGCGAGCAAGAACTTCTGCTGAAAAATGGAAGCACTTACTACGGTAAATTAGCTATTGATTTATTCCAATGTGAAAAGTTACTGCTTGCAAATACAAAAAATAGACTGAAATTGTTTCGTGCCAGACCTAATTTTTTTTCGTGATTTCCTACAATTCTCACGTTTCCCTTAAGGTTCTTGACTGTTCCTTTTTTACACGAAGCGTGGTTGTTAACGAAGTGTATCACCAGATTATTAAATATCAATTAACTCATCAACCTGCCTGTTACAACTTTATGGAAACAATTGCACGTACATTTATTATTCCCTCAGGACAGAACCAGTTTATTCAGGAAAACATTTTTAACAATGCTCCAATCAGAAGAGTAGCTATTGCGATGAACACCATTTCGGCATTTACAGGACATTTTCAAGAAAATTCTTTCCACTACCAGAAATTTGGTTTGCCAGAACTTAGAATTGTTCGCGGAGGAAGAGCCATAGTATCAGTTGATACAACTAACGACTGTAGAGCATACGTAACAAAAATGAAAGCAATGAATTTTAACGAGGAAATTCCCGCGTTACCGAATTATCAATTTCAGAACCACTACATATAGGTATTCGATCTCACTTCACTTCAAGATGCTGGAAAAAATCTTCATTATCCTGAACTCAGAGGTTAAAGTATTCGATTGGAAATGTTTTTCGATCGTTCGCTAAGAAACGTGACAGAACTAATTGTTCTGGGTGAAAGGATGTCTACTGATAAAATTGATCAGTTTGGGACTGTTGCTAAAAATGTCTGAGATTACGCTTTTGTTTACGATTATATACACTTTGATGGAACATTTGTAGGTTTAACCTCTTTATCTAGCTGTCGTTCTCTACATCGAAATAACTAACTAATGCAAGACAACTGGGGTAGATTAACTTCAAATATATATATTTATCTTCTTTTGCTAATTTTTCTTGGACTTTTTATAATTTTTGTTTTGTTTTATCCCTGCACCCAGGAAGAAACCGTGAACAAAATCACAAAATCCAAAAATTGTTGCCTCTCACAACCGAACGAAAGTTTTCAATTTGATTGCTCTGTCAGGAATCCTTGTACAAACGGTGGTTGTGAGATAAAGAAAAGAAAACTTTTTTGTCATGGATAACACTTCTCTTCGTGACATTATTGAACGCATTCCAGAGCTCAAACTCCGACATATTGGATCCTTTCCAGCAGATTTTGTTCCAAATTTACCCAAATTCAGTTTTGCAATCATCAACACTTCCCCAAGCACTGAGGTTGGTGAATATTGGATAATGATTGGTCGCCTCAATAGGAACTATTACTATGCGGATTCTGTAGCACGATCAGTCACATATTACAAGTTTTTGAATAAAAAGTATCAGAAAATGATACACCGACCACTCCAAAAAAAGCTAAACTTGTGTGGTTTCTACACTATTTATGCTGCATTTCATCTATTTAAATTTTTACAAACAAACGTGAACAATGTTCAAGATGTGCATGTACTAAATTTTATTAGTAATTATATGTAAATTTGATTATTTCTATTTTTAATGGAGCGGATCCTATTTATCTAATCCAGTAAGCGCGGATCATTACTAGCCAAATTATTGACCCCGAGCAGCTACTATGACGTAATTTTAACCCAAAAAATAATTTTAACCCGAAAAATTTTGCAAAAAATTGTGCAAAAATTCTGCAAAAAAGATCCTATTCCTAATTTTTATACATGCCAACGGCTATAACATCTCTTAATACATTTCGGCGGCTATAACTAATCTTAACACATGTCGACGGCTATAACTAATCTTAATACATGATGGCGGCTATACCTAATCTTAATACATGGCGGCTATACATAATCTTAATACATGGAGCCTAATCTTAATACATTAAGAACGCTATAGCTAATCTTAATACATGGAATCTATACCCTATCTTAATACATGTAGACGACCCTAGATTCTATAACCAATCTTAATACTTTAGGGACAACCCTAATCGATCAAAGCCGCTATAACCAATTTTAATACATGGGGTCGTCAACCCCCCCCCCCCGGGAGGGTGGCTCATCCTATTACTACTTTGATATAAACTCTAACCATGGACATAAGAAAATTTTATAGTACTGATACAGGTGGAAATTACATTGAGGATGAAGATGAGGTAACTAACACTAAAAACTCTTTAGAAGATACTGAAAACTGCTTTCAGTACAGTCCGCTTAGGAGTTTGAAGTATAAGATTATAGCAGAGTGTGAGTACAAGAAGAGAACAAAGAAGAAGTTAAATTCACAAAACTATTCTTCGACACAGATTTTATTTAAAAAAATGGTTTATATGAATATGGAGACTTTAAGCAATGTTTAGACTTCAAAAAGGAAATATATGAAGGTTATTGTTATGACTTCGAAATTATTTGAATAAGAGGTATTCAAATAAATTTTGAATTATTTAAAGCATCTATTCGTAGTTATAGAGATTTACCAACAGCTCTAAAATTTTATCAATCAATATTAAGTATACGTTATTACAAATATAACTGTTTACAATAAGCTATTACTGCTTGGTTACATCCAGCTGAAGACCTCACAACTTTAAAAAAAAACCTAAATTTACCGTGACAATAACATGAAGATGATTTTGCTTATATAATAACAATACAGAAATAAAAAAAAATTTAATACATGGTTATTGTGGTAGTTGTAAAGTAAAATTCTTTAAATCAGCTCCTGATTTTGATAAAGATAGAACAAAATATCAGAATGTTAGTCTAGGAAAACGAAGACACGGAGCATTGTACTCTAATTAAAAATTCAGAAAGATTAATAGACGGACCAAATAAAAGTCATCATAAATGTTTTTATTGTAATAGATGTACATATTGGTTTACTTCTCTAGTGAAAAAGGACAATCATGACTGTAGTCACTCAATTAAACCAGAGATTGTTTGCCCTCAGAAGAAACATATTACTTTCATAAAAGAATATAAACGACAGGAAATGAAAAAAATTGTAACTGCTGATATAGAATGTTGTTTGTTGATATTACTTCGGCAAAGGCTAATGGCAAAACCTTGGCTAAAACTCAAAGCTATATAGTAGCCAAACATATACCAATAATTATAGAGTAATTGTTTAGTCGGAATTTCAAATACTACTTTGGTCAAGACTGTGTGAAACGATTTGCTATCGATCTACTAGCTATTGAAACAAAGCAAAACTTCAAGTATAACAAACAAATGATATTTAATTCTGAAGATGAGCTATACCATAATGCCAATAATATATGCCATATATATGACAAACAATGC
>NW_027452956.1:0-14458 GCF_964194025.1 Convolutriloba macropyga
CACTTAGTAACCACCATGAATTAAAAATGATCTTTAAAAAGCGTATACGCATGTAGAATATAAAAATAGTTAGATGTTAAAAACTGAGTTCAAAAGTAGTGTTCAATTGATAAAAATGTGTTTAAGTTCTTACAAAGTTAAGTAAACTTCTAATATGTTAATTTCAAATCTAAAAATAACAACTAAACGCTTCGAAAATTTGATTTAACGCTTCTAATTCACAGCATAAATCAGAAAATTACGTACTTGACCAAGTAATCTGAAACAACTAATTTAATCTGTGCGGCTAACTTTGTGATGTCCAAATGTTTAGAAAGAACTAAAAATATGGATACTAGTGTATGTTTTATTGTTTTTTAATAAATCATAGGAAAAAGATTTCTTGGTTTATAATTAAAAGTTCCTGATATTAATTAGATGTTCCTAAAATCTGTTTTCTTGGCAATCTGTTGCAGCTCTTTTTTTAAAATTTGGTTGTAATGTGAAGATGATTTCTCATATAACCTTATTTTTGTTTTAGCCCTCGATGTCATCATGATGGTGTTTCTCCGAAAGTACCACAGTTTTTTTGTATGCGAAAAACTTTACTTAATTTCTTTGAAAGCTTTTTGCTATATCTAAAAAGGAGAAATTGTATTAAAACAGTTGTGTTGCATCAACCATTTGCTTGTCTTCAGATCGTAAAACCCATCTCGTCTTCCAATAATGTTTTTCTCTGAACTGTCGGAATTGAGTCTCAAAGCAATTCTCAGAACTGAACCAGAACATTTTAAGAGTAAACATTTAATTCAGTTCTGAAGAAATGCACCTCCAGAATACTTGAGGTTTCTTTATATGCCGTTTTTTTGCATTATGTTCATATTGAGGTCCTAGAGCTTCAACAGGTTGAGTATAGTCCAGTATAGTATGAAAATTACTCATAGCCCAATAGTAAGTCTGAGCAGAATAATGTCATAAGGCTGTTGCTTAGTAATTTCTATAGTAGTATACACACTCTTTTTATTTAAGTTTTAGTAAGCAATTATTTAGTAAAATTAATTTGTAAGCAATCACCAAAAACCCATTTACCTGAGTGGTTATGACTTGGTACGCGAATTAAATTTTACAAGTGCCCACACGGAAATTCGATTCGCATATAAAACAAACATTGTTGACGAGAGTTAAGCGGAACCTATTGTTGTTTACGCAGTTATTTTTTACTCCAAAATCAAGACTAGTCAGTGTAGATTGTGACTACTTAGATTAAGCACGTGCTTCGTTATTGCAGAACAAGCCTCCGATATGTAATATTTTGGGTCTCATAATTATTCTATTCCACACTAATTATTTAAGATTTTTGTTTTTTATGTACTGTTTATCTTGTTTTAAAGATCTTTTAAAGGTTTACTTAGGCTGAGCTGTTTATATCTGCAATTTTTCTGTTCAATTACCTTTGATATCTTTTGTTTGTTGTTTTGGTTGTTGTTGTTGTTGTTGTTGTGTAACTGTTGTTTTGAGTGGTTGTCTGTCAGCGTGAGAGATGAATCCTGAGCTGCTCATTTTCATTGTTTTCTCCGCCAGTTCTTTTCCCATTCCAAACTCCACGTAGTTTGCAGAGTAATGTTCCCGTCTCTGCTGCTCAAAGATTTCAGTCTGAATAGAAAAAAAAGCTTATCGACGTATAGATTTCAATGACTAAAAGTAAAGACAAAAAGACACAAACTTACTTGCAACAAAATCTAACAATTAAAGGAATCTAATAATCAAATATCTATTAGTAAAAGATTGCTTTGTAAACGCTGCAAATAGTAAATTTGTAAACAATACATTGTAAACAATTTATGAAAAATGTATTTTTTGCATTAATTTTTTTTAAAACTTGCAACTAACTAGAGCTGAAGTAGATGAAAATGAATTCAAAAAATAAACTGAATGATGAATTCTGTAGCGGAGACCATAAATGGATATACAGCATCAATAATTGCTATCTTTTTGACATGAAAATTTTGCAAGATGAGTGGTTATGGTGCAAGATTTTTCAAGATAACAATTCAAAATCGATTAGGGGTTGGACACATTTTAAAAATTTTATAAATTAGTTCAAGTATTAGATTAATATTTGGTGTAGGTCAAAACTTCAGTCGATTCAAGGCCAGCCAAGAAATGAGCCATTGATTTCTATTTGGTGCAATTACTTTTAGCTGTTTCGGAAAAAATCCCCACGGGAAGAAACCCAAACCAAAATTAGATAGGAAAGAAACTACGGAGAGAAATTCCGAAGGAAAAAAACAAGGAAGTAAACATCCACTAGACTGCCCAAAAGATGTGCGTCAATCAATGTCAACAACATAAACTATATTGCCACACAATTACACAGATCAAAAGCAAAAGGTTTAAACAGTTTCTCGCAAAATGACATATTGCAATTGCTCCCAAATACTCTAATGGCTGAATTTTGAAACATCGGGCCTGTTAATGTGAAGCAGCTATTCAAAACCTCCATGGAAGCCTTCTATCGCTTTGTTAGTTCTCGGTAGTTGTTCAATCGTGCGATGATATCGTTTCCACATTACGATACAAAGCCTTGCGGCAAGCAAAAAATATATTCTCAGAATAATCAAAAAAATCCATAGCTTCAAGATCTTGCAACGATATCTGGACCATTTTGAAACAAGATTCACTAAATTCGAAGGCGAAAAGACAAGTGCTGCAAACATGCGGATATTTAAACTGAAATTCTTATCCTCCCGATAAGACAAGCACAACTCGAATAATTTTCTATATAAAGATTGACCGAAGTAAAAGAACCACCTGCAATTAGAAGAATTTAATACAACGCGTAGTAAAAAGTTGATTGAAAACCAACCAAAAAGGCTTAAAAAATTGGTTTGTTTACTTTGTCCATCACACAAACTATCTCTATTAACCGAACGGATTATCCGCACCGAAGAACAAGAGGCAGCACCTTGACCGTGGTTATGTACCATGGCACGAAGTATGGGTTGTCAACCCTTTAAGCACTGTCCCTTATTGACTGGCCATAGAAAGCAGAAACGTAAAAGAACAAAAATGTGGTTTGGACGGTACTATTCTGATTTATTATTTAGTTTAGGGTATGTCTCTATCAACCTCCTGCTCGTTTAACTCCCTCCATTGTTTTACGTAAAAAAGAACGCAAAAACTTGATGTTGAATCAAGCGATGTTTTGTAGGCATGCGTGTTTGAATTTTGCTTCGATGGTTTTCTTTTAAATCACATGGTCCTTCATTGAATGTTAACATGGGGTTTTCCGTGGTGATTTTTAGTCGTAGATTTTTTTCTGCGAGGGTTTACTTCCTTTTATAGATAGACGGGGGTTTCATTTCCTAGGCCCACTCCTAGACGACAAAATGTTCTTCAACCAAGGTTTTTCCAATTCTCTTTAACTTCCAATTTTCTAATTAAATATTAGTTGGAAAGTTTTTAGAAAGACAGCACTTATTTTTACCTTTTATTTAACAGCTGCATCTACGAAAATGTAAAGATGGTCGTGATAGCTGACGTGGTAATATAGAATTTTGTTTTGTTTTGCTTACACAAACTTCCTAAATTTGAACAAAAAATTATCACATATTTTAATCATTAGTTGTGTAAAATTTATCAAGAATTAAAATGGGGGTGAAGGGGGATCAAATTATAGGGACGAAGACGAGGGAAACCGCGAATGAGTAGCTCTATCTCAAGATATTTTAAAAGCGTCTATTTTGATATGAGCATGAGAGCTATTGAGATAAACTATCTAAGATCGCTTGTAAAATCTTACTAAAAGCACTAGAACCAAAGTGGATAATTAAGTCTGGCATATTATTGTTTATTTTTGCGTCAATATTGGCAAACCGCCTCTTTCCTGTAAAGGGAACGAAAACAAACCCAAGCAGTGGCCAAAAGATAACAATATTTAGGGAGCTCGCATAAACGGTGGAGGAACTAAAAAGTTTTTAGCAGAGGCAGTGAATTTCATTCAGAATTTAAGCACATTAGGCCTATTCTGTTCCTTCCCTGCCTAACTGCCCAGTTATGGATTGCGCTAACGCTTTTGGCTGGGTTCGAACAATTGTTCACCCATAAAGGAGTAATGCGAACGCAGGAATTTGGAGATAAACAAGGAAACAAGGAGGCTTGGTATTTTGTTTTTGAAAATAATGCTCTGACCCCTCTCATTTTCTGCAACCAGGAAGTAAACTGTTTTCCAGGTTTGGATATTAACATTTATGGCTTTTCAAAACGTTACAAAATCATAAGAGAGATCTTCGTGAACATTCAATAAATTAGTCATCTCAAATCATATTTACTTGTTCAGTTCCGCATTGAATTCTAGCCCAAAAATAAATCAGAGACCAGAAATAAAGGAGAAAAACGATTAAACAGTACGCACTACAATGTCTTTAAAAGTTAGAAATAAATTTGCATACAAAGATGTTTTTTCAATTTTATATTGGAAAAAAGAAAAAAGATAAGATGGAAAGAAGAAAAGTAATATTAATGTAAAAGTGATTTAGTTCTCAAATGGGTCTCATCCATGAAAAGCAAAAGATTTTAAAAATTTATTAATATTAATTTTGCCAGATCCTGGAGCGCTTAATAATTAATTTACTTAATTATTAACTTTTGTGATCTTATACAATTTCGCGACTCAGGGATGTAATCATTCCTCACTTAATACCAGATATAAATTGAAAGAGCAGTAAACCTAAAAATCTTATTTAGTTGTTCCGACCCCACTTGTGGGGGGGGGAGGAACTATATACTCAAATGGGTTTTTTTGTTCAGTCAATTTTGGCCGATCGATATATTCATCGTAGAAAAATGTGAGTGGTATCATTAAAAAGCCCGTCCAGCGTAGAATTCAAAATTAAAAAGATTTTTTTGAAGTTCGTGTTTTTCGAGGAGTTATCGAGGATTGAAGTTTTGTGCGAAAACGGGATAATTAGCATGATTTTGGTCACATTTAGTGTAATTTTCTTCAAAATAAGACCTTTTTAAACAAAAATGTTAATTCAAAATTTAATTTCAAGCCATAAAATCGATCAATTACGAGTCCCGAAAAAACGAAAGACGATTAAAAGTCTAGTTATGGTCTCATAGGGAAGTTAACTATCAAAAAAATTCAAATTATTTTTTTAGAGCTCTTTTTTTTAAAAAATTTTTAATATGTTTTCTGTTTTCTTAAGTCACCTAGAGACTAGTCATTTCTCATATCGAAGTTCCATTAATGACAAACCTGATTTACAGTCTAATGAAGCCCAATGAACAAAAATTCGTTTTCAGGGAATCGCTCGTGTATTTTTTTGGCTTCGACTCATAGTTTTCGTAATTTTAAATGAATTTTTTGTTTCCTTTTTGAGGTTTTATCAAATTCTGTTGGAGTCCTATTGCATAGACTCTTTGACTATAAGTGCAATAAGTTCCGTAAGGATCAAAAATTGAACCTATCTAGAGCTTTGAGTGGACAACTAACGGCTGTCAAAACTTTAAAAGTGATTTTTTGAGAATTTTTTTAAACATTATACGATCCTAAACTTCTTTTCGTGAACTGTAAGTCAGTCTCAGTAATGAAAAGACCCCTTTTCTTTCTACTGCAACCAAAGTTAATCTGGTTAGTTGCTCTATTTTTTAACTATTCGTTGTATGACTTCAATGCCACAAGATTTCAAAGTTAAAAAAAGTTTCGATATTTTCTTATTATTGGTCCCTCTTGATATTATATTGATTTATATTACATTATCCTGATACTGATATCTCCCAGTGGCTTAGAGAAATTGTTCAATGGATTGTGGCTAAAGTTTTCAGAGAAGAGCTTATGGTTTAAATGGCTTCGACACTTTCTTGTCGCACTTTTCTATTGAATTTTTGGTTTTTGCCTGTATTTGTTGTTGTTTCCATAATCATAAGACTTATTGTAATGTCTTATTGATTAACAAAACAGGGCAAATATCTTTTGCCTCCAACCGAGGCACAACTGAACATATTTATGGACTTCTGTTCAAAGCTATTGATTTTAATGGCTGTTAGACTTTAAAAAATATTTCGAGAAATTTTTTTTAACATTAACCAATCCTAAACTCATTTTCGTGAGCTGTAAGTCAGTCTCAGTACTGACAGGACCTCCAACTTTTCTACTGAAGCAAAAATTAACCTGATTAGCGGTTCCATCTTCTAACTATTAGTTATATGGCTTCAATGCCACAAGAGTTCACAATTAAAAAAAATTGATATTCTATATTATTGTTTCCTCTTGAACTCTTTTCACATTATCCTGATACTGATAACTCACAGTGGCTTAGCGAAGACGTCAAATGGATCATGGTTCATTTTTTCAGAGGAAAGCTTATGATTTAAATGGCTTCGACACTTTCTTCTCGCACTTTTCTACTGAAATTTTGGTCTTTGCCTGTATTTGTTGTTGCTTCAATAGCCATAAGATTTATTGTGATGTCTTATTGATTACCTATGCACGACAAATATCCTCGCCCTCCAATTGAGGCATAACTGAGCGTATTTATTAATTTTCGTTCAAAGCTATTGAATTTAGTATCTTTTAAGACTTTCATTTTAATGATTTTTCGGGAAATTTTTTTAACATTTACCAGTCCTAAACTTATTTTCGTGAACTGGTAGTCAGTCTCAGGATTGACTAAACCCTCTATGTCAACTAAAATTGATCTATTTAGCGGTTTTATCTACTAACTATTGGTGTTATGACTTCGATGCTCGAATTATTATTTTTTTTTAGTTTTAAGATATTTTTTCTCATAATTTTGGTTCCTTTTGGAATTTCAACACGTGATCTTATTTCTGATTTTTGCATTGGCTTAGAGAAGACGTTAGAGGGATCATAAATAAAAGTTTCAGAGAAAAGTTTATGCTTTGAACGACTTCGACACTTTCTTCTCGCACTTTTCTCCTTAATTTTTGGATTTTCCTTTTTTTTGTAGCTTTTCA
This sequence comes from Convolutriloba macropyga, assembly GCF_964194025.1. Lineage (NCBI taxonomy): Eukaryota > Metazoa > Xenacoelomorpha > Acoela > Convolutidae > Convolutriloba > Convolutriloba macropyga. The sequence continues at coordinate 6,961 of NW_027452956.1, forward strand.
TAGTCAATTTTATATTTTAATGTCCTTCTGACGCCTTATGAATGACAAACATCTTTTCTGTCTCCTCATGACTTAACATAGCGTCATTATTGGCCTCCGTTGAAAGCTATTGATTTTAATTGCGTTGATACTACGGGTTTTCTCAATAATTTCGTGGTTTTAATGTTTTGTTCATGTTTGTTGATTTATTGGAGTCAAATTGTTAAAAAGAAATATCCCATTGCTGTTATAAAATTATTTGAAAGTAGAAGAGTTTTTACTGAAAAATTCATTTCTTAATAGCTTCGACAAATTTCTCGCTCAATTTTTTTTGAATTTGCTCTCTTGCCTGTGTTTTTTATTCTTTAGGTAGCCGTTAAGTGTTGACCATTCTCATCACCTTGTAATCATCAGTTAGTTTATAGCGAATAGTTTTGAAGTTTATGATATTATAAAAATTTAAGATTTAAACGATTTGTCATTTTTTTCAGTTTTTGTGGTTCTTTTCGTCAACTTGTGACTTTTTCTCATCATTGAGAGGTCCCATACAATTCCGTGTTTTTTCAAAATTAACATGTTTACCGATATTCTGAAATAAGGGATGTTTTTTGTTGGACAAAATGCGTTTTGATAAAAAAATTATGTGAGTGGTGTATTTGTGTTCCTTTAGCACAATCGCGTAATAACACATCCAAATGATTTTCAAATATGGCCCAATTGAACTTATTTGTTCATTCAGTATAATTTTATCTGAGTTAGTAACATTAAAAATTGGAATAAAAGTGCATAATTTTCAGACAATAGCTAATGATTTCAATGGCACCAATAGTTTGTGTTTTTGGAATGTTTGTAAACTGCTGATCGTAATTTTTTTAGTGTTTCTGCTTCTTTAGTCCATTCCAATGGCTTAGTCTAACCAAAGTCAGGTCCTATTGGTTTCATTATGACTTTTTATTAAATTTATCACAAGTTATTTCGTCAAATGCTATTGTTTTTTACGACTTTTGAAATAATTTGGTTTAAAAAAATGTTAATTGATTTTTGATTATTGCCTCAATATTTCTTTCTGTTTGACCAATTGTTACCTAGTCTTATTAAAGAAAAATACTATTTGCAGCGTAGTTAGAAAAAATTAAATTTGTGTAATTAGGTTTTTGTCTGATTAAAATTTGACGTTGATACTAGGTGCTTTTAATTTAGATATTGAGTTTCTGCCGTGCAATTTGTTTTCCTTTTTGTTGTTGTTGTTTTTTCTCGTAGTCTTTTTTAATGGCAGATCTCGTTGTAATGAGGCATGGCAAAACAATTCAATTATTAGTTTGGTTGTGTAACAATTTTTTTAAACTCAAACATCTATTTTTGATTATCTCATTGTCAAAAATTTAAGTCAAAAGACAGTTAAGTCAAAAATGTAGATGAGCGCGGGTCGGAACATCATGTGCGAACGCACATTAACGAGCCACTTTGTTTCATTTTATGATCGCGTATTTTGCCTTTTATTTGCCCTCATTTTCAAAATATGGACAGTTAAAGTGTACTTTTAGTGTAAAACTCCTCATTGTTAATTTGTATTAGTTGATTTTACTCAAATTATTTCCCGGGTCGAGACCGAATGGTTAACTTGTAAGAACTTGCAAATTTCTTGCAAAGACGGTGTACTTGTAAGAACTTGCGAGTTTTTGGCAGAAAACTTGCAAGACGATGCATCGCCTTGTAAGAAATTGCAAAAAACTTGCAAGTTCTTACAAGTTAACCATTCACAAGTTGAAGGTTCATCTTGTAAGAGCCTTGTAAGTCGAATGGTTAACTTGTAAGTAACTTGTAGGTGGAATGTTTAGCTTGTAACAACTTGCAAATTCTTGCAAGTTAACCATTCGAATTGACCCGGGTGCATATTGTCTCTCTGTAAAGATCATTTCCCGTGTTCTAACACAGTGAGTGTTTGATATCACATTGTTTTCGAGCTAGGAAAGCGCCAAGCAAACAAAAACAAGAACCAGTTTTTGGTTAGCATTGTACAGATCATTTTGTTTCGTTAAGTCCAAAATTTACGTTTTTTGGAGAGGGATCTAATTGCCAGCCAAATTTTTAAGTGTTTGATCTTTCAACGTCCTGATTTATCCTTAAAAACTCATTTACTTTTATGGTTTTCTGGAGAAACAAGGGAAAGTTCCGGCCAAAAATTATCAAGTTTGATTACCTTTTCTAAATTGTATAAAGTGCAGGTTAAAATCTTCGAAAACTTTTGTTACTCATTGCTTTTGAAAGTCTTCCACTAACTACATATTCTAAAACCCGATGGATTTTCGAACAAAACCGTGCTTTTTTGAGTTAAAAAACGCTATGCTACAAATTACCGAAAGGAAAAAGAAAGAAACTAATGTGGTTCCTATCTATGAGAATCGAAAGAAGAACTATTAATTTTATTTTGCTATTTCCTGTTTCACACAAAAATTAATGGATGTAATTATTAACTTTTGTTATTCTTATACAATTTCTCGCGTCAGAGATGGAATCATTGCTCACTTAATACCAGATATAAATGGGAAGAGCAGTAAAACTAAAAATCTTAAATTTACTTTATGCTTGCATCATTTGCCTTTCATTTGCCCTCATATTCAAAAAATGGACAGTTAAAAGTCTAATTTTAGTGTAGAACTTCTTATTTTTAATATGTATTAGTTAATTTTTCTTAAATTGATGCAAATTGTCTTTTTATATAGAATTTTTCACGTGTTATAACAAACTGAGTGTTAGATTTCACATTGTTTTATAGTTGGTTAGCATTCTGTGGAACTTTTGGTTAGTATTGCACAGATCATTTTGTTTCGTTTAGTCACAGATTTGCACTTTTTGCAGAGGGATCTAATTACCAGCAAAAATTTTAAGTGTTTGATTTTACAAGGTCCCGATTTTACCTGAAACAAATCAATTACTTCTGAAAACTGCCGGCCATTATCAATTTGATTACTTTTTTTAATAAATTGCATAAAATACAGATTAAAATCTTTAAAAGCTTTTGTCATTCATTGCTATTGAAAATCTTCAACTAACTACATATTCTAAACCCTATGGATTTTTCAACAAACCCGTTCTTTTTTGCGTATAAAAACGCTTGGCTACAACTGACCGAAAGGAAGAAAATGGAAACTAATGTTGGTGCCATCTATGAAAATTGAAGGAAGAATTTTTAATTCTAATTTTGCCATTTTCTGATGCACACAAAAATTAATGTACGTAATTATTAACTTTTGCTATTCTTATACAATTTCTCGCCTCAGAGATGGAATCATTCCTCACTTAATACCAGATATAAAAGAGGAAGAGCTGAGACCCTAAAAATGCTATTTAGTTTCACCATATGCCTGCATGTTTTGCCTTTTTACGGACTTCTTTTGGCTCCGGCGAATTTACAAAAAGTACTCTCTGAACGTTAACCACTTTAAAGCTTTTTCAATTTCTCCCAATAATTTCTCAAAAATGAAATTGGTATTTGGACAGCTATTGCAAACACTAAATAAATTTGAGATAAAAATAACTTAAGGAATTTAATGTAATTTGATGTTAACGTAAAAATAAGATAAATGTTAGATTATCTTTACCATAAAGCGGAAATTACCTTAACTTCGCTTCGGTGAAGTCACATTAATCTTTCTTTTATAACGTATCGCAGAAGAAAATAACACATTTTTGTTAAAATCATCGTTAATTTGCTGCCTAAATAATTAACTGTTCCCTTTATCTTGGAAACAGTTGAAATAAAACCCGAAATGCACTTATTTTGATTACAGAAACCAGCTTTGACTACTTTATTGCATCTAAAACTTTCTTAGTTCCAAGTCAACCTTGTCTCAATTTTTTATCTCAAAAATCTTTTTGTGATGAATGTGGTATTCAATCTGTAAAAATTCAATTTTACCAGCTCTTTACAATGTCATAAATGCAAATTGACGTGATAAATAAATTTAATAGGATATAGGAACTCTATAGTGCGTTAAGTCAAAAACGTTGCATGTTGCAACCGTTATATTAATGTGCTTGTTCCTTGAAGGAGAATAGTATTCTTTGACTATATTATTACAGTTGGTCTTTTGCTAACTGCTTTCTATTTTTCACTTTTAAATCGGTCACATTTATACAATCGATGAGATATTTGCTTTAAATCAGCTAAGAAAAGATCGTTTTTAATCAATTTAAATTTAAGTTGGATCAAGGGCAGTTTATTACCATGATTTTCAGGCAATTTTAGCAATTACTGTCTCCCTTGAAATTTAAGTTAAAAAAATTACGGTATTGTTAAAGTAAATGTCCACTATTTTTGCGAAGTTAGGGTAAAAGCTCAGGTGGTGCCACTTTAATTTTGTCAACTATTTTCCACATAATTGTCAGGTTAAATTGAGGTCTTTCATCGTTCGTTAAGATAATGCACAAGAACGTTTCAAGTAAATTAAGGTTGTTTTTCAAGTACTGTTCAAAAATATTCAGCTAAATGGTGTCCCACCTTTTCAACAATGAATTGAAATAATGGGCGTTTGAAATTTCGGATACGAAGTTTTTAACAAAAGCGATTTGGGGTGAAAAATTGGGGTGTTCACCGTTATATCCCCCATTATAGTGCAATTTCAGTAATTGGTGGCCTATACGTTATAATGAACACATAATCTGGAGTGAGGGGAGCCTATTACAGAGAAAGACCCGAAAATTTTGCGTGGTTAAATGATTTGGAATAGATTACAGTGGGGGGGGGGGGGGGGGGGGAAGTAGAACCGAGGTAAACACACCTGTCGCCTTCTCGTTGGACTATCTTGTGAAGCGTCCCGCAGGGTAGCATAGTAATCGTTCTCCCCAGATGGACTCTGAGCTCCCCCTGGTGATGCTGCCCCCGCCCCTTTTGCCCCAGTTGAAAGGTCAGTCACCCCTCCCCCTCCCGTAGTTTCAATAGGAGTTTTAGCCCGGCTACCCTCGGCCACTTTGATCTCCTCTTTTGCACTGATCTGAAATAATAAGAATATTAGTACTTTTTAAAAGACCAGCCAAAATTGCTAACTTGAACCAAAAAATATTAAGCATAATAATTTGCTTTATTTTATAATTTTTATGTTTATTCAATTAACAAATTTTGCGTGCTCGTATTATGAAATGTTCAACGGACAACGGATGAAGAAAAATCTCATGACAAAGTACTACGCATGTAAAAACATTCAGTAAAAATTTAGATACAAAACAGAAGTATCCAGTTTTCAATTTGACTATGAATTTTGAATGCTTCAAGAAATTGACGGCTATATTTGTTTTTCAATTTTTCAGACTTAATTTGAATTGAACAGGGACTCATTATATAGACAACTGTTAATTAGTCGGACTGACATATTTGAAATAACCATGTGCAAACTAAATTTACAAAGGCCGGATTGAGTTGTCAAGGCTTAAAATTGCTAAACAGAAGTAAAATCGTCGTGAGAGCAATAAAATTATGTAAAATATTTGATGATTTAAAAAAAATTTCATCGCCTCTCCTTTAAAAAAATATTTGTCTCAATTCAATCCTTTCATTCAGGACTGCTGGAAATTATGCAAATATCAAATCTTGGAAGAATAATGAAAGGTTTATCATCGTGATGGCAGTGAGTTTCGCAAATTATATTTTTTCACCGCTTAGATGGTGAAAAAATTTTCACCGGTAAAAAAATGCGACAAAGAATCACAGCTACCTTTTACACTGTGAAAAAAAACACAGCTGGCAAGTTGCCAGAAAAATAGCCGCAATAGCTTCATAGATCTGTAGTCTCACAAAGAAGGTAAAAAAGACAAACCAAAAAAGAAACTTATTCTTTTCATTAAGGGCTGAGATGTTAAATTTTGATTAAGAATCTGTATAACTTAAACTGCAACTTTCTGTTTCTATTTGCTGCTCTTAAATAACCGTCAAGTAGAGTGACAAGCACTCATTTGACCTTATCTCTTTGAATTAAAACAGAGAAAAGTCAATTTCAGAGTGAGGAAGTTATTTTTAAGAGTGAGGTAAGTCACGAGTCACCAAAATTTTAATCACGCGAATGAACAAAAAAAGTATTTCCACTGAAAGTGAAAAATGACGTCACGCACGCAATTCAGTTGAAATTGCATGAGCGAATGAACAAAAAGCAGATTTGAAGTGGTTGTGACGTCATATGATCGTAAAAAAATCTTGACGACGAAATAAATAAAAAAAACATAGCAAGACAAGTCCTGACGTACAATTCAAAGAATTTTCATTGACTAAACAGAAAACTAGACCTAGACAGGACTATGAATGGATTGGAAAAAAACATTTAGAAAAAAATCCGATCCAAAAATCGAAAAACAGTAAAAATCAAAGTGAACAATTTTAATAAACAACAGATCAAAAAACTAAATGAAAAAACAAAAATCAATGTTAAATTGCCGCAGGTGAACAAAAACCCACTAGCGAGAAAGCGATCTTTTGTTCAAACACCGTTTTCTCACTCTACTTTAAATTTAGAGCGAAAAAAATTCACGCCGCAAAACCACTCGCTTTTTCGCTCAACTTCCTGTTTCGGCGTGACCAAAATCACTACTCCAATTTGACTTCAGAAATCATGAAAATGTGTGAACAGATTTTAAAAAAAGACAGCGCCCCTACAATTCAAATTCTTTAAATTGTAATAAAAAACCAAGAGATGGCCAATAATAGCCTCAGCTATCGCTTTGCGGCTATTGAAAACAATTCACCGCTAAGTTCAACGATACTTTTCATACACAAATTGCGTTGAAAGAGGTGACCTAAACATATTTCAGCGCTAAAATTTTCATTTCAAATAGAATATGAGCACTGAACTAACTACATTCAGAGATTAAATTGCAAGAGTTTGGTGATTCAAATTATTGAGTTTGCCTGCCTTTCATCTGTGTTCTCACATTATTTCCATCCGAAACTCGACGAGAGAACTAAAAACATTTTCCTTGTGCATTTTTTGGGTCAAAATGAAGTGTAAGGAAAAGGAACAGTAGCAGATATTGAGCAAAAGCGAGTGGATACTTGCACATTATGAACACCCAACCTCGAAGAAGAAGACCTCCCAGGGGAAGATGACCTGAACCAACTTTGTCCATACACACTACTCTTAATAACCTATATACTCGACAAAAGCGAATACTGAAAATTCTCAACCCTTCAGTAGAGAAACTGACTATATTTATTACACCAAGCATCAGAAAAAAATCTGGGGAAGATGACCTGAACCAACTTTGTCCATACACACTACTCTTAATAACCTATATACTCGACAAAAGCGAATACTGAAAATTCTCAACCCTTCAGTAGAGAAAGTGACTATAATTATTACACCAGCAATCAGAAAAAAATTTGCACGTCTCAATACTTCAATGTTATCTTACAGGAAGAAGATACAAAAAAAACATTGACGGTAATACACTGAGTCTCAAGCCATAAACAGACCATCATCAAAACCACAATATTAAGTAGCAAAGCGTAAAAAACTGGCTTGCCAAAACTGCT
>NW_027452957.1:10000-15796 GCF_964194025.1 Convolutriloba macropyga
ATATTGCCAAATCATTATTCAGGGAAAACCATAACCCAAAGAACAGAAAGGAAGAAAAGTTCCATTGCATCTACTAGAAAAAGTTGAACACGAACTAGACAAGCTAATCAATTATAAGTAGAAATTACGTTTAGAAAAATGCCCCGACAAAGTCCAATCGTCATAACGGTGAAAAGGACAAATCGGTAAAACTCGTACTCGATTCGAAGAAGCTCAACAAAGTCACGCATAAAAACAAATATCAAACTCAACGCATCAACCACCTGATCGATGCAGTGGCATTCCACATAACAGAAAGAAGAACATTCCCAGGGATGTACTGGTTTTCGAAAATAGATCCAAAGTATGCCTACAGCCAGATTCCGCTGAACGAATCAAAAGCTAAACACTGCAACTTTAGTATCATCGGAGGTTGCGCTACAGGAACATATAGATTCATCAATGGCTTTTACGGACTCACGAACATGCCTGCAACCTTTCAAAAAACAATCGATAAAACATTAGAAGGCATATGCTCAAAGATTGCCTTCCTGGATGATATTTTAGTAATAACCAGAGGATCACTAAACGAACATGAGCACGAAGTGGACAAAATACTAGAAAAATTAGACAAAGAAAACCTTGCAAGAGATTTGCAAAAATGCGAATTCGTCAAAAATGCAATCGAATGTCTAGGCTTCAAAACAACTCCCCAGAGAACCACCCCGTTAATTACAAAAACAGAAGCAATAAGGAAACTAGAACACCCCAAATCATTAAATACAATTACGATCATTTATGGGGAGCATATATCACCTCATAAAATTTATCCCGAATCCGGCCGAAATAACGCAGCCATTATGACCGTTATTGAAAAAACAAGACAGCAAAAACAACAGCCTAAATTGGAATGAAACACACTCAAAAGCATTCGAAAACATTAAACAAAAAATAAAACAAATCGTCGAAAATAAACATTTCGATACAACAAAAGAAGCACGAATCAAGTGCGATGCTAGTAACAAAGGTCTCGGAGCCAGTATTGAACAAAAACATGATAACATTTGGCATACCACAGCATTTGCAATTAGATTCCTAAATAATTACGAAAGCCGAAACAGTTCAAACTAGTTAGAACATCTGGTCATAGTATGGGCAGTCGAACATTTTGAACACTATTTACATGGCTAAGAATTCAAACTGCTAACAGACCATCAGGCCTTACTATCACCCTTAAAAGAAAACAGAGGAATAAAACTTACCAAAGCCGAATTACAAGATGGGTACATAGAATCCTTCCGTTCAAATTCACAATCGAACATGTCCCAGGGAAGGACAGGGTGTTCGCCGACTACCTACGTAGAAATTCTTCACAACCCCCTCCCCCACCGTCAAGCGACGACACACATTTTATAATAAACACAATAAGGGCTATCAAATAAATTCTGCTAAATGACACAATCGGAAAAATGAACGCAGACAAATACCAAACACGCAATGACGTCATTCATAAAAGAGCGCACACAACACAGAAAGTGAACGCCTTTTGCCAGTTTCTTTACAACAATCAGTCGCTCTTTTACAATTTAATTTCTCAGCTGAACAATCCATTTTCTAAATCTTCTACTCAATTTAATTCAATACATTCTAATCCATTGAATGCTTTAATTTCTCATTCATCAACTTCAAACAAATTAAAATTTCAAAAAGTTTGCTTAACAACTCGGAAAAACCCACAATTTGACACATACTTACAATCTATTCGTAAAAGAAAAAGAGCCCCAAACAAGGCGAAAATGTCTAGGCCGTCAAAAACTTTAACTTCCATTATTACCCAGACCAAAGGAAACTCGCATAAAGGCTTGGGCAGAGCCCCACTAAGGGATGATCCTGACATCACCATCTAACACCTGGGAAATGAAACAAATATGCCCCTGTACCGCAAAAATTTTAGTCAAGTTTTCGGGGGAAGAATACTTAGCCGAGGCAGCACAGAAACATAAGCAACTTGCCCCCATTATCAAACTAATCAAAGATCGCGACTGAAATACTCTAAAAACTGTTAGCCCGTACTTTTACTCGATTTAACGTGATCTATCGGTTATCCCCGGGATGCATTCTTTATGATAATCGATTAATGATACCTAAGTTGCTTAAGCAACTTGTTATCGACTCTCTCCATCAGACGCACCCGGGACAATTAGGAATGCTCCGACTAGCAGACCTCATCTGCATTCTCTGCATTCACCGTGACTTAAAAGCACAATCATGTCCAGACTGCATCAATAACGGTAAAAATTTAAAAGCCATTCAATGTAAATTACAGTTAGGAACTCTACCAAAACTAAACGAACCTAACGAATAAATCTAATTGGATTTCGCTGGTCCTTTAACATTCCGTGAACATAACGATGACTATTACAACTTAGTTACAGTCGACCGCTTTACACGATACCCCCACGCACAAGTTTATAAAAAATGTGACACAGAAACAGCACTTAAATACCTAGAAGAATACTGTAACTATCACGGCATACCACGCTCTAAAAGATGCAATCAAGCACAAGCTTTTATAGAGCGGGAATTTGAACTATACTGTAAAGATAAAAGTACAAAACTTATATTAGCCCCAGCTGGGGATCACAGAGCAACAGGGCGATCGAACGTCTATTTCAAACTATTAAGCGTCGAATGGCAATCATTGCAATCAGATCCACTTTGTTCCACTCTGATTTAGCTCAAATTGTAGCAAAAAAATACAATCAATCAGTCTTATCCCCAATACAATAACAGAAATAAAACTATTCGAGGCGCACTTCGGGAGACCTCCTAATATTGAATTGTCGAATATTCTCTTAAAACCGAACAAAACAAGGTTAATTTACCACAAAATACGTGCCTTCGTTTCAGACAAGGCGAAACTGAAAAAACCTGTGCTCCCCTGGGAATCCGTGTTGGATCTGGACAACCATTCCGAGCCAGAACTCGACATTCGGTTCCAGGACGACAAAGCAACGATTCCTAGGAACCCGTTACCATCACCGGACACATCAGATTCAGAGAACGCGCCGCTGCTTAGCCCCAGGCGCGTTCCTGGTAGGTACAAACCATCTAAACTAAAAAAAATATTTGATGATAAAACATTTACCGTGATTTACAACAAGAAAAATTTACCTAGAAAAACTATAGCACGTAAGACAAATTCCGCAACGCGAGGATCGCTAAAACCGAAATGGAACATCATTCCAGATGGAACGGTAACTAACTATTTACCACACACTATCACGCTAGACACAAATAGTAGGAAAAACACATTCATTAGACAGAACGATCTACCAATCGTGACACAAACAATACCTAAACAAACGGAAACGAGTACAAAAGCTAAACCACGGTTAATACACATGGTTGCATGCAAAGAGTTTAATGAATACCACAGTAACCAACGTAAACAAAAACTATTTTATTTAGAAGAGCAAGCGGCAAGAACCGTCCTAGCCGAACCGGCTTCAGGAGTAACCCAAAACCCAGTCAACTGAGAACCCCTGGGGCATGCGGAAGTAGTCAAGATCGCCAAAGCAAATCAAAAGAAGCAGGCAAAGCAAACCAAGCCTAAGGCTAAGCCAAGAGGAAAGGGCAAACAGTCAGACATCATCAGAGCCACCACGTTCGCCCAAAAATCCAAAGAAGCATCCCTGAAACAAAATCAACGACAAACAAACAAATCGGAGAATCGAAAACTCCTTTACTCAAGCGCATCAGAAAACAAATTCATTAAAGCAACGCCGACCAAGGTACAATCATCATCCAAAGTACGAACATTCAACATTCGTGAAACTCCCTCGGGACCAACATTCAAAAATACAGCATCCTCAGATGCTAATGATTTCAAGAATTCTTCTTCTGATCCGACAAATATTCCCGGACCCAGCAAAGCTAGATGGACACCACGAGTCCAAAAAATTGTTGAACGTATATGGAACAAATCCTCACCACGAAAAGAGGCAACAAAAAAAACAACCCAATCGAGGTAGACTATCTTGACAGTTCAAACTCTACTGGAAAGAACACCCCAGAAGTTATTACATTGGAATCCACTCTAAATAAGGAAACCCGAATTGTAGAAGCTGAAGCCCTCGCCACAAACGAGACAGCAGAACACGAGGCAGGAGCACCCAGATCTATCTCGGATAATCCCAAAAGACTTTTACGATCCCTCAGAATTTGGGCCCAAACTTCATCCCAGCGGGGGTTGTTGTGGAGGGATTCCACAATGAATACAACTTAGTCATATACTTTTAGAAAATCAATCACTAGGGATCGCAACCAAGCATCAGAATCTATTATTATAAAATCTCTTAAAACTATATGTAGAGATATTTATCATTCGTTGCAATTGTTCATTTATACGTCAGTTCTTCGGAACATTATGTTTCTTTAATTTGCAGGTACTGTCTGGGAGCTAATTAAGTTCAAACTAACGCACGCAGCTTTCGAAAAAGCGCGTGTGACAAGAAGAGAAAAAAGTTTAAGTTCAGTTGAACCAAAACGAGAAACCTCGGAATTGAGTATTTACCCTCCAGTGCTTTTCCCCAGGAATCAGCAAAACAATAATAATATTAAAAATAATAGTAATAATAATAACAATAATAATAATAATAATAATAATAATAATAATAATAATAATAATAATAATAATAATAATAATAATAATAATAATAATAATAATAATAATACTAATAATAATAATAATAATAATAATAATAATAATAATAATAATAATAATAATAATAATAATAATAATAATAATTATAATAATAATAATAATAATAATAATAATAATAATAATAATAATTGTGATACTGGAGCTCACAGTATCTAGAAACTTTGTAACCAAGTACTAAATTATCTACCTATAAACACTCTATGCATATGTTATTTAATTACTGTCTTTGTAAATATATACCAATTGGTGTTAGTTGCTCTTTTGCAGCAACCTGTTCCGTTAAACATAGAAACGTGTTAATCACACATTAAGAAAGTGCAGACGATAAACTATAGCGATAGAAAACAGTCGCATCGTGGCCAATTGAGTATTATTGCACTACAGTGTTTTATTCCAATAGGAACAGATTATTGATAATTGACAGAACGAGAGTTGATTTTGAAAATGAATGCATGACAATAGAGAGAAAAGGAGCAATGGTCGACAGAATACCGTGGGATGAAGCAGACACGAAAGTAAAAAGCCTGATATACCTATCACTTGGAGCGGAAGCGAGAAGAACATACCACCAGAAAACTCCACACACACAAATAGAAAAATGCACCACAAATGAACTCGCACATGAACTCAACATCACATTCACTATCCCAAGAAACACCACATTTGACAGATTTAAATTCTTCAAATCCATGCAACAATCACATGAATCACTCGAGACATTCTATAGCAGAATAAGGGAAGCAGGAGCACTATGCAAATTTAAAGATTTAGAGGAAGATCTAGTATAGGACCTCTTTATCTCAAATATGAACAACACATCAATACAAATGGACTTGTTATCAGAAGTAAGAACACCACAACAAGTACTCAACTTTGCAATCAATAGAGAAAGAGGTCAGGCAAACCAGCAGGAAATTTTGCGAGCACACTCCAGCAGCACCAACTGGTCACAAGTATCCTACATTAGAAATAAAACAAGAACACCTTTCACTCAACGCCCACCACAACAACCAATATTACCAACTCCACCAACTGTTAAAATTGAACCCTGCTACTAATGTGGTCACCCATTTATAAAAAATCACTTAAAC
>NW_027452958.1:5000-14407 GCF_964194025.1 Convolutriloba macropyga
ACAGGTACTAGTAAATGCACGTTACTAAGGACTATATAGTTCTAGGTTACTGTACACAACGACGTTCACATGTTGATGTTTCAGCTGCCGCTTACTAGAAACAACATAATACTTATCGTGCATACCTTTCCATAACTTGTCCTTTTCAGATGCATTAGTTTCCCTTTGTCTTGGCTTCTACAGTCAGACTGGCTACTAGTAACAGCACAGTACTAATCACATATCGTTCTACAGTTTGCAGACAACTTTCACATGTTGATGTTTCAGCTTTCGCCTACTAGAAACAACATAATACTCGCTGTATACATTTGTAGTTCTCTATGTAACTTTCATGTGAAGAAGTTTCGCCAGTCTTTTTGACTGTCTCAAATCTGAGTCATGCTTAGGCTACTAGTTGCTTCATAGTACTTATCGCCTCGAGATCATTGAACAAAACTTGATTTTCACATGTTGCTGTTTCAGCTTCCGCTTACTAGAAACAACATAATACTAGTCTCATTAAGTTCCGTCTCTTTGCAATTTTCTTATGAAGAAAATTCGCCATCACAATGACTCCAGCAGTTCTTGATCAAGGAATGCAATCATTGATCAGAATGCTATTATTTGAATCGGTTCTGCTTTAAGTGTTCCAATTTTATTGGAAGCACCAACAATAGAACATCAATGTGTTCAATCGAGAGTTATATAACCCTGAATCGGACGCAGTCAACAGCCGAAGCCGAGACCGCCTTTTGCGTTAGAGAGGTCGGTAAACAAATCTTGCGATTCATACCGAATTAACACATATAGCTGTGCTCCTCTTCGTAAAGCGAGCCAAGTGATCCCCTGTTGAAGGATGTATTTGGACCAATCTAGTAGCATTTGGTTTCCAACAAGCTCTCCCAAGTTAGCTTACTTATTGGGCTTTTCAACCAATTCGGTTGGCTACAAGCATCATCAAAGTACTAGCCACAGTTTGATCGCAAAATTCTACGACTTTCACATGTTGATGTTTCGGCTTGCGCTTAGCCTACTATAAGCAACATAATACTAGTCATATCATAGAGCGTGATCAGCTTGTGACGTTCTCATGATGAAGTTTCACCAACAGTGTCTCACTTCGAGCTTAAATCCAGCTACTAGTAACTACACAGTACTGACTGCAACGATAACTTTTATCTATACCTTTCACATGCTGCGCTTTCGGCCAGGGCCTACTAACGTCAACATAATACTCGATATAAACTTTTGTTCATGATGCAGCTTCCCCATGCAGAAGTTTCGCCTTCAAATGCTCTCTTGGCCATATGACGTAAGAAAAGGTTACTAGTAACATCACAGTACTAGCCACAGTTTGATTGCAAAATTCTACGATTTTCACATGTTGATGTTTCGGCTTGCGCTTAGCCTACTAGAAGCAACATAATACTAGTCATATCATAGAGCGTGATCAGCTTGTGACGTTCTCATGATGAAGTTTCACCAACAGTGTCTCATTTCGAGCTTAAATCCAGCTACTAGTAACTACACAGTACTGACTGCAACGCTAACTTTTATCTATACCTTTCACATGCTGCGCTTTCGGCCAGGGCCTACTAACGTCAACATAATACTCGATATAAACTTTTGTTCATGATGCAGCTTCCCCATGCAGAAGTTTCGCCTTCAAATGCTCTCTTGGCCATATGACGTAACACAAGGTTACTAGTAACATCACAGTACTAGCCACAATTTGATCGCAAAATTCTACGACTTTCACATGTTGATGTTTCGGCTTGCGCTTAGCCTACTATAAGCAACATAATACTAGTCATATCATAGAGCGTGATCAGCTTGTGACGTTCTCATGATGAAGTTTCACCAACAGTGTCTCACTTCGAGCTTAAATCCAGCTACTAGTAACTACACAGTACTGACTGCAACGATAACTTTTATCTATACCTTTCACATGCTGCGCTTTCGGCCAGGGCCTACTAACGTCAACATAATACTCGATATAAACTTTTGTTCATGATGCAGCTTCCCCATGCAGAAGTTTCGCCTTCAAATGCTCTCTTGGCCATATGACGTAAGAAAAGGTTACTAGTAACATCACAGTACTAGCCACAGTTTGATTGCAAAATTCTACGACTTTCACATGTTGATGTTTCGGCTTGCGCTTAGCCTACTAGAAGCAACATAATACTAGTCATATCATAGAGCGTGATCAGCTTGTGACGTTCTCATGATGAAGTTTCACCAACAGTGTCTCATTTCGAGCTTAAATCCAGCTACTAGTAACTACACAGTACTGACTGCAACGCTAACTTTTATCTATACCTTTCACATGCTGCGCTTTCGGCCAGGGCCTACTAACGTCAACATAATACTCGATATAAACTTTTGTTCATGATGCAGCTTCCCCATGCAGAAGTTTCGCCTTCAAATGCTCTCTTGGCCATATGACGTAACACAAGGTTACTAGTAACATCACAGTACTAGCCACAATTTGATCGCAAAATTCTACGACTTTCACATGTTGATGTTTCGGCTTGCGCTTAGCCTACTAGAAGCAACATAATACTAGTCATATCATGGAGCGTGATCAGCTTGTGACGTTCTCATGATGAAGTTTCACCAACAGTGTCTCATTTCGAGCTTAAATCCAGCTACTAGTAACTACACAGTACTGACTGCAACGATAACTTTTATCTATACCTTTCACATGCTGCGCTTTCGGCCAGGGCCTACTAATGTCAACATAATACTCGATATAAACTTTTGTTCATGATGCAGCTTCCCCATGCAGAAGTTTCGCCTTCAAATGCTCTCTTGGCCATATGACGTAACACAAGGTTACTAGTAACATCACAGTACTAGCCACAATTTGATCGCAAAATTCTACGACTTTCACATGTTGATGTTTCGGCTTGCGCTTAGCCTACTAGAAGCAACATAATACTAGTCATATCATAGAGCTTGATCAGCTTGTGACATTCTCATGATGAAGTTTCACCAACAGTGTCTCATTTTGAGCTTAAATCCAGCTACTAGTAACTACACAGTACTGACTGCAACAATAACTTTTATCTATACCTTTCACATGCTGCGTTTTCGGCCAAGGCCTACTAACGTCAACATAATATTCGATATAAAATTTTGATCATGATGCAGCTTTCCCATGCAGAAGTTTCGCCTTCAAATGCTCTCTTGGCCATATGACGGAACACCAGGTTACTAGTAACATCACAGTACTAGCCACAGTTTGATTGCAAAATTCTACGACTTTCACATGTTGATGTTTCGGCTTGCGCTTAGCCTACTAGAAGCAACATAATACTAGTCATATCATAGAGCGTGATCAGCTTGTGACGTTCTCATGATGAAGTTTCACCAATAGTGTTTCATTCGAATTGGTTCTGCTTTAAGCTCTCCAATTGTTTTGGATGAACCAGTTTTGCCCTTCGAAGCCACTTTTGTGAGCTTTTGTGGGTCTTTACCAAGAGGATATACCTCAAGGCCTCTTTCAATTCCTTTAAGTTCTTTCAACTCCTTTACAGTTTCTAGGTTCACATAGCTGCAAACCTTATTTCTAGTTTTAAGTCTGGCCAACTTGGGGAGAGTTGGTGCAGACCGTGACCAATTCTAGTAGGATGCCACAACAAGAATGTGATCAACTTAGCTTGTCGATGAACCTGCCCCACATTCAAACAACTCTATCGCCTTTTCCTCGTATAGTTATATGCGAGGGCCTCTCATAGAGAGCGCTGTTAGCAACCTTTTCCACATAGACGATAAAGTTGTGAGTGTTTTGCACATGGCTGTTGTCATCACCACGTGACGAGTCAACTCAGCTTGACTCTCTACACTCCGACAAGCTTTGCACATACGCCTTTAGTTCAGTATGTGTCTTTAATCTGACTCCGGTGCCTCAAGCCGGAAAAATTGTCAGATTATGATCATTATCGGTTAGTCATCCCGATGCAAGATCGTATCGTACTGTCTTTGTCTACCTCCAGATTCCGAAGAACAGGAGGAGACTCTCCCAGACCTACATATCTGGGAGAATGTTCAGAGGGCGAGAAGCTGTGGATTACTCTCCCCTAAGAACTGACTAAACTTTACCCTCGTCCAAGGTAAGTTTATTTTAGCTAGCCTTCTATGTAAAGGATCTGAGGCTAAGCTGTGTTTTTTCGAGCCTTTGGCTCGGAGCAAGTTCAGTGGGCGCCCCGAGTAGCTCAACTCTTTCCCACTGAACAGCGCAACGCTCTGTCACTCGCTGGGATTTTTGCGTGTCGGTTCTAACCACGCGACTTGTGGACCTTTTTAGGCCTTTCTCATTCACAAGTCTATAGCTGGGCTTCTATAACCCAGCTTCTGAGATCTAGATAGCTGCAGTTCTGCTAGGCTGCTTTTGCTAACTAGTCTCCCTTTAAGCAGTCCCTTGCCATGACTGCTGAACTATGTATCCACACAAGTAGTTTTTGAGCTCGATACATAATTCGAGATTGGTTGCCAAGCAATCTCTAGCGACAGAGCGTCATGCGCACTACAGACATGGCCTCTACCAGCAGCCATGCCCGAAGGAATCAATCACTGATCCTTCCGCAGGTTCCCCTACGGAAACCTTGTTACGACTTTTACTTCCTCTAGACAATTAAGCTCGATCCGCTTCATCCCGTTGCCGGAGACCGAAGTCCCAACAGTAGGAATTTGCAATTCTTGCTTAACTATCCAATCAGTAGTAGCGACGGGCGGTGTGTACAAAGGGCAGGGACGTAATCCCTATGAGTTGTTGACTCATAAGTACCAGGAATTCCTGGTTCACGTCTGCAAGTTACAACAGACGATCCCCTTGAAGCGCTGTACTTTTCTCTGATTGCCCAGTCCATTTCGGACCAAGGGCTGAGTACTCAATCTAAAAGTACACAGTGTAGCGCGCGTGCAGTCCAGAACATCTAAGGGCATCACAGACCTGTTATAGCCTCACTTCATCTGCGGTATTTAATTCCGCATAGTTCCTCTAAGAAGTGTTTGAATTCACATATAGTGAATTTCATTATTTAGATGGAGAAGATCTCGTTCGTTATCGGAATTAACCAGACAGATCACTCCACTAACTAAGAACGGCCATGCACCACCGCCCATATAATCATGAAAGATATTCAATCTGTCAATCCTTAAGATGTCTGGACCGGGTGAGTTTTCCCGTGTTGAGTCAAATTAAGCCGCAGGCTCCACTCCTGGTGGTGCCCTTCCGTCAATTCCTTTAAGTTTCGATTTTGCAACCATACTTCCCCCGGAACCAATAAACTTTGGTTTCCCGGTTAATCTCTTGCCAAGTCAAGATCGACTTTGACAAATTGTAGGTTGGTATAGTTTATGGTCAGAATTACGAGGGTATCTAATCCTCTTCAATACTCTGACTTTCGTTCTTGATTAATGAAAACATTCTTGGCAAATGCTTTCGCAGTAGTTTGTCTTGCCACGATCCAAGAATTTCACCTCTAACGTAGCAATACAAATGCCCCCGTCTGTTCCTTTCAATCATTACCGCACTCAGCCAACCGGCATCAATCGAGTAGCGGGTCATTCTCCATTATTCCATGCTTTATTATTCGATCCCAAAGGATGCTTTGAACACTCTAATTTTCTCAGGGTGAAAACACCGTTTCCACAGTTCGTCACATTTAAGTGCAAACTATTTCTTCGATGCGAAGGATGAGCGGAACGAGTCAACAGATTTAACTGAAGACCATGTTGCCGTTCTACTCAAACAGATCCAACTATGAGCTTTTTAAACGCAGCAACTATTGCATACGCTTGTAGAGGCTGGTATTACCGCGGCTGCTGGCACCAGACTTGCCCTCTACTCGTTCATCAATGGAGCTTTTAAGTCCATTCCATTCTGATTACAAACCATAAAGGTTCATATCATTATTTCTAGTCACTACCTCCTCGTGCGGAGAGTGGGTAATTTGCGTGCCTGCTGCCTTCCTTGGATGTGGTAGCCGTTTCTAAGGCTCCCTCTCCGGAATCGAACCCTGATTCCCCGTTACCCGTCACAACCATGGTAGTCCGTTACACTACCATCATAGGTTGATAGGTCAGAAATTCGGAAGTTCCGTCCCCAAGCCGAAGCTATCTGGGATCTTTCAGTTACTAGGACTCATCACGGGATGTGTCTGTACTTAGCAAATCACCCGGTGTAGTCTTGTAAAAGTCTCCGACAGTGTCGGACAATCAGCATGCATTAGCTGCAGGGTTACCGCAGTTATTCATTTAGCTTGCAAATCAACTAATAGATAGTAACTGATTTAATGAGCCATTCGCGGTTCCACTTTTTCAAGCTTCGCTTGCACATGCATGGCTTAGTCTTTCAGACAAGCATATGGCAACTGACAGGATCAATCAGTTTAATTGTACTTTGAACAATCTTTCGATTTGTTCGAATTTAGAAAGACATAGCCTTGCGGCCTCGTCAATCTTGCTTTGAGCTTTTTAAATCACGAAGAGTTTCAATGCATGCTTTGGCATGGCTACTAGTTACTACACAGTACTCTACACACTTAGAGTTACCCACGATTACACATTTCACATGCTGATGTTTCGGCTCGCGCGTACTAGAAACAGCATAATACTATGTGTACTGGTAGATAGCGCTCTGTGAGCATTTCCCATGAGCAGGTTTTGCCCTCCAAATCTCTGTTCTACTGTTACCAATACCGGCTAACAACTGTATCATACTAGGGAGAATTGACTCATGATTTAAAAACCAGATGTTCACATGTCGATGTTTCGGCTCTCGCCTACTAGAAACAACATAATACTAGTCTGTTAAAAATCTCAATCACGCCGCCTCTTCAGATACAGAAGTTTTACCTTTTATTGGTTAGAGAACAGCTTTCCAGCTGTCGACATGGTTACTAGTAACAACACCGTACTCAACACAAAAACTTTTCAACTTCACAACTTTCACATGCTGATGTTTCTGCTTTCGCATACTAGAAACAGCATAATACTTATTGTTTTGTCAAGTAATTTGTGTGTCTTTCCCATGTGAAGTTTCACCGGTCAACAATGTTTCCCTGACCAATTACGGCTACTAGTAGCTGTATAATACTAGGGAAAATGATTGAGGATTTAATATCAGATTTTCACATGTTGATGTTTCGGCTTTCGCCTACTAGAAACAACATAATACTAGTCTGCTAAGAAATCTCGCTCAAATTGCCTTTTCACATACAGAAGTTTCACCTTCTATTGGTTAGAGAACAGTTCTCAGCTGTCGACATGGTTACTAGTAACAACATCGTACTCAACACAAAAATTCTTCAACTTCACAACTTTCACATGCTGATGTTTCTGCTTTCGCGTACTAGAAACAGCATAATACTTATTGCTTTGTCAAGAAGTGTGTGTGTCTTTCCCATGCGAAAGTTTCACCGGTCAGCAATAATTGCCGTGTCCAATTAAGGTTACTCATAGCTGTATAATACTAGGGAAAATGATTGAGGATTTAATATCAGATTTTCACATGTTGATGTTTCGGCTTTCGCCTACTAGAAACAACATAATACTAGTCTGCTAATAAATCTCGCTCAAATTGCCTTTTCACATACAGAAGTTTCACCTCTTCTTGGTCACTGTACAGATGATGCTGTCTGTTCTTTATTTGGTTCTGCTTATTATAAGGAGGGGCATCACTCCTTCCTCCTTGGTTTGCATGCATTAAGCCTGCTTTGTGAAAAGCGTATCTTTCTAGCTTTTTCTTCGCCTTACTCGAGTAGGACGATACAATCCAGACATTAGTCAGTCTTGGTGTAAAGTCACTGAGTATTATTCGGTTCTGCTTTATTCAGCAATATGCTGTATAATTGTTGTAATTTGCGAACATATTTGTTCTCAGTTCCGAAACTACTAGCGACGACAGATTACCAGCGGTCATGAGCCATCAAGGTAGTTCTTTGGTGCATCAAGTAGAGAGGTGCCATCAAACAACACTTCCCTAATAATGCTACACACATAGAATTTGCTACAGTGCAGCTTTTTACTTTGCAAAATTTGCGCACAAATTTTGCATAGAATAAATGTTTTATCAAGATTTTTAGATCCCCTCCCTTGAGAGAACGTTACTCCTTTAAGTGAACACCCCGCGGCGTCCTGTTGTTATTGCTTATAACCATTTCGCAAGCCGGAGGCATAATGCACTACGCAAGCCGCTACTTTGGCACAGAGGCACCTAGTTTTACACCCGGGACTTCAGGTGGCCCAGTTTTACACCCAGTACAGCGGTGCCAGTTGGTAACCCGGTGGATCCTCGGAGACCAGGACATGATCATAGATCAAACCCGATGTATGCTACTCCTGAACGTATAGTATCTCCACTGTGCAATGAAATTATCGTTCGTTTCGGGCCTTCCTATACGTTCAGCAGACAATCGCTAGGAATTCACCTCGTGACCCGTGGTGACCACACTGGATTTCAAGTTTATTGATTTGGACAGACCTGTCATTTATTTTGCTTTTCAGCTTCAGTTCTGCTCGATCTAGCTTGCCTAAGGCTTGATCTCGCTTTGCTCACCCCTGTAGGAGCCTCTACTAGTACCACTCGGAGTAATGGGGAATCCACCAGACCTAATCGATGAATGCCATCAAACAACAAACATCATACCCGGCTTCATCAGGCATATTTTATTACTTCCGAGAGGTACTTTAGTATCAGATCTTTCTCCATGCCTCTTATGAGGACCCGTCAGACCTTTCGGTTTATCGTTTAGCTTCAGTCCTGCTCGATCTAGCTTTCCCAAGGCTCGATCTAGCTCTATTCGCCCCACTAGAGGGCTCTCTAAGACCCCTCGGTCTTAGTGTTAGCTCCGGTACTGCTCGGTCGTGCTTGCTGAAGGCCCGACCCAGCTTTAGTTAGATTCTCGTACTTTCTCTTGGCCTCTCTAGGAGGACCAGACAGACCTCTCGGTCTATCGTTTAGCTTCAGTCCTGCTCGATCTAGCTTGCCCAAGGCTTGATCAAGCTCTATTCGCCCCGCTAGAGGGCTCTCTAAGACCCCTCGGTCTTAGTGTTATCTTCTGTAATGCCTAACCAAGCTTACTACAGGCCTTGGTCAGGTCTTTATCGGTCACCGATTAGTAACAGACCAATCATAGGGCCTTCCACCCTATCCGGGTTGAGGTCTTTAGTCCAGCCATATTTTGACAAGACACCTCTCCCTAATAATGCCCCACACATAGAATTACTGTCCATGCAGTATTTAACTTGTGTTTTTTTTCTAAAATTTGATTTTCACTTTTTGGAGGTTCATTTGCTCCTCTGACACTCTTTCAGCTTCAATCTTACTCGATCTAGCTTTCCCAAGGCTCGATCTAGCTCTATTCGCCCCACTAGAGGGCTCTCTAAGACACTTCGGTCTTAGTGTTAGCTCCGGTCTTGCT
>NW_027452959.1:0-22232 GCF_964194025.1 Convolutriloba macropyga
GTGTGAAATATGTTTCATGATTAACAACTGTGTGTTCATACACAACTCATCGGTGAAAAAGCAACTCACAAAAAAATTTATGTGTCATTTCATCCTAATTCACAAAAATCTCCCGGATTGAGAATGGCGGTTTTCCGCGTTTTAATTGGGTTTTAGCTAATGACGACGTGAAAGCTTAAAATTCCTTACGATCCAACCCTAAAATTTGTTCATAAAGTTACGAAATTCACATACAAACTTACCAGGCTAACCCGAGAGATTCGTGTAAATTTAATGAAAAATGACGTAATATGCAATCATTATAGTGTAATTTTTTGTGCCATTAGGTTAGTTTCTCATTGTTTTTGAGCAAAGGTATATATCATTTTTTCTTGGGTGGAAGAGAATAACTTTGCGCTTTTTGTTCGAATGGTTGGGCAAGATGTTTTTTAATACAACTTTTGTCATTAAAAAGTCTCTGTAATGTGGTAATATGTTCTGTACTCTAGGTCCTGGTAATAGAATAACCAACTGAAAAGAGTTTTGGCTCGCTCGCATGTTACTGTTGTCAAAACCATAATTTGTAAAACATGATCCAGTTATTAAAAACGCATATTTTCCAGCTTAAATAACTTTAAATAATCCTGAACTTTAATCTGCTCAAACAACCAGTTTGTTAATTAGGCAATGAAAACTCATTTGGAAAAAATAGACTGAACATTGTGAAGCGAGAAAACATCTCTGATTTTTTGAGATCATTTTGATAGTAAATAGTCAAGAGTAAATAGTGTTATGATCAGAGTCAAAAGACAAAATAACGAACTGTAACTTCATGTCTGGGTGAAAAAAGTTTTATTGTAGAACCACTAAATGACAAAATTTTCAAACAAAATTGAAAACGTTTTTTTTTTACTATACCAAGTCCCCTTTCCCATCCCTGAAAATTTACACTCTCCTAAGTGGCATCCTCATTACTCGCATTTTTCCCATGACCTTCCCAATGGCTCTCAATGGATCTGAGACGAATCTGAAACGGATCATATCGTTCACTTAATGTTCATCAATGATTGCAATTCATTTTTTCGAATTCAATTCAAATCATGCAACATATGCCTTCAGGTCTCACTCGCTCGGCGGCAAACTCAATTAGTGGCCGCAAGTTGAAAAGTATACACTGTATTTATTTACTCAATGTAACCTATTACTATATGCATTAATTTTGAACAGGACATATGTTAGGTTTGTTTGGGCTTTTGTTAATGTACTATAACATATACCACCCTAATCCTTTTTGAAGCGGCACTGTTGGCTAATTGCACATAAACTCCAAGCAAAGTGAAAAAAGCAAACTACCACTAAAATTGTGCAACCATGTAACACATATTGTACTATTCAACATAATGCCGAAAAAACGTTCTGAGGAATCTAATGCGCAATGCAGTAATTTTGAACAGGACATATATTAGATTTGATCGGATCTTTTGCTAATGTACTCTAAAGTCTACCACTCAAATTCTATTGGAAGTGGCACTGTTGGCTAATTGCACATGATTTCAATCAAATTAAAAAACGTAGCCGAAAGACTCCGGGGCCGACTCAAAGTAGATCATCAAAAACCCCACCCAACTAAAAACCAAACAAATCTCACCTGTACTTATTTATTCTTATTTCTAAACAAAAACAGAGTAAAATTAATACGAGAAAAAATCTGAGAAAAAATTGGAAAAAAAAGCTGATAAAAATTCAAAATTTCGTCACAAGTTGCGAGCTCAAAAATTCTAATGGCAACAAAACTCCCAATCAAAAAATATCGTATTCAATAAATGAAAGCAATGTAAAGAAAAACTAAAAAACGGTAAACGCGTGGAAAACTGAGAAGAAAAAAACAACCAATTTTATTGCTTATAAAGTTTCATACAAAAAACAAATGCTGCCGCCTATCAATTACTCTGAGACACCCCCTCAAAATTTATAGTGGTCTATGGGTAACCTACCCAGTGCCTCTCAAACATCCTATCTAACAATTTCAAAAGTAAACAACAAAAAACATGAAAAAAACAATATTGTAACAATTTTTACTTTATCAAACTGCCTTATATAACATTATAAGTGTCTGCCTTATAAGTGACTGCCTTATAAGTGTCACCTCTGAGTAACAAAACCCATTGAACAGCTCCTATTTAAATTAGACAACACAACAATAGTCGAAGAAAAACAGATGAGACTGAGCTAAAATTTGGCTAAAAATACTTCGTTCTCTGTAACAAACACAACTCAAAATCAGTATCAACCAAACTAAAAGGTCATCAAATACACCAATGAAACTAACTGCAACCAAAAAGACCCCAGTTGCAATACAAAATTGAGGAAGGTTGTAATAACAGCCTTCAACAAGGCAAAATAGCAAAATAGATCAAAATATCATCTGAAAGTGCTTAACTGCTTAACATGGTCAAAAATGCTTCCGAGCATACAATTACTGAACAATAAATGAGACAATCACTTCTGGTTGAACATTTTAGAGCTAAAACTAAAAAAATGTGTAAAATCTGCACGTGACCAAAATTTATCGCTCGCTTAGCGAAATTTTATTCATTCTTACTTTTTTGCTCTATTTCAAAAGCTGTTATGAACAAAAACACCACTCTCATTTCTCTCCGTTCTCCATTTTGTTCAACAGGAAAGAAAATCACAATTTTTGCACGTGCACCATTGACTTTTGCATCCTGTTTCAGAACTACTGTACCAATTGAAAAACAGATCAACAAACTGCTCTTCGAGTTGTAAAAAAGCAAACTGCCACTTAAATTATGCAATCATGTAATATGTATTACATGGTTGCACAATTTAAGTGGCAATTTACTTTTTTATTTTGATTGGATTTGATGTGCAATTGGCCACCAGTGCCGCTTCAAAAAAAGATTAGGGTGGTACATTTTAGAGTACATTAGCACAAGATCCAATGAAATCTAATATATTCCTGTTCAAAATTAATGTATTGAGTATTAGATTCCACAAAGCTTTTTTCGGCATTAGGTTGAGTAGTAAAAATTGTATTACATAATTGCAGAATTTTAGTGGCAGTTTACTTTATTCTCTCTTTGCTTGGAGTTTATGTGCAATTAGCCATCAGTGCCACTTCAAAAAGATTTAGGGTGGTACATTTTAGAGAACATTAGCACAAAATCCAATCAAACCTAGTATTTGTCCTGTTCAAAATTAATGCATTTAGTAATAGGTCAGGACATTGAGTAAATTAATACATTGTATAATACATTTATAGATACTTTTCAACTTGCGGCCACTAATTGTGTTTGCCGCCATTTTGTGGAATCAAGTAAATAATGTCCTGTAAAAAATGGTTCAGATGGTCCGTTTTTCAATGCTAGGGTCGATGGCTCATTAATAAAATAGAGAATCGATTAAGTCTTTAAAGTAGAGGGTGTCCAGATTGAGATCCCTGACCCAAGACAGTGGTATTTGGCTAGGGTACTTGCCCAGATTGATCATACCACAAATGGGCATTGGCCAGACCAGTAAAGCTTTGGCCACCCTTGGCCAGACCAAACAGACTCTTATCGTTAGGGCCGACTTTGAAGAGACTCGATCTTGTTCAGACCAATTGCAAGATCTACCAGACGCAAGGCCATATTGTGGTGAAACCATTGTTAAGACCTAACAGACTCTAGACCAGACCAATGGCCAGAGTCACTTAAACATGCAGAATTATCCAAACAAATTTATAATATACTCATGTTTTACAGCAGAACAACAGAAATGTAATTTTTGATTACTTTTACGGAAAAAACGTCTATTTAACGAGCATTTTTTGTTTCAGATAATTCGCTGTTATTTACAAAATCAATTCAACACACATCTACACTGTTTTGAAGGGGACTTTTGAGCTTTGAACAGACCATACAGCTTAATTGGACATTTATCGGAGCCAACTATCTTGATATTACTTCTTAACAGAGGTTACAAAAATAAACAGCTGAGATCAAGCTAAGCAGACAAAAAAGATATTGGTATCCGTTGGACCAAATTGTGCGTTCTGGACAGACCTAACAGAATAAGGATCAACATTGGGTATCGTCGGCCAGACAGAACTCGACCGTTGAATTGGGTCGCACCGCACGCCCTGTCGATGAGTCAAGTTGGTCTGACCAATACCTGTCTTGGGTTGTGAACCACGGGTCAAATTCGAATGGTTAACTTGTAAAAACTTGCGAGTTTCTTACAAGTTCTGCGATGAACCGGATTGCCAGTTTTTCTCCCAAAGTCCATGTTCTTAAAAGTTAATCATTTGACTTATAAGTTCTTACAAGTTAACCATTCGACTTACAAGGCTCTTAAAAGTTAAACAGTAGACTGGAAACATGAGTTCCTACATACGTTTTTGAAACATTTTTACGACTGTTTTTTTAGGGCAACAGTTCCGTCAATACTGAAGCAAAAAAACAATAAAACCCATTTAGATAAGAATGTAAACATACCATGAGCATCGACACAAGAAAAAATCAATTTGGCTGCAAAAAAATTGAAAAACAACCGTTTTATCAACTTAGATCGGTGACGTTCAACTATGCCGACGTAATACTATGCCGATTATAAGAGTGCCGAAAATTTATTCATTTTTTCTCCCGATAAATTTCTAAACCAATCAAATCACTTTAACTGAAATGAGCGCAAAATTTCTGAACCAATCACAATGAAGTTGTGAGATTTTGGATTTTATTATTTATCAGGACATGATAATTGGAGGGAGAAATATTTAAAACAAACAATGATAATTGCGGGCCACGGCCATGCCTCAGCGGCTCGTGGGACTTGATATGAATCTATCACAACCGAATACTGACCATCGTGCCCTGGTTGCTTTGAAAACATCAGTCGGTTAGCATTTAATTGATAATTAATTGGTAATAGCAGTTTCGAAATTTATCGGGTGAAAAATTGAATAAATTTTCGGCACTCTTATAATCGGCATAGTATTACGTCAGCATAGTTGTACGTAATCACTTAGATCACATTTTATTGTTTGATACAAACTAGACAACTAATTCCCAAAGCGCTTTCTACGGTAAATGAAAGACAGCTAACTTGAATTAACCAATTAGAGTTGAGCTCGACCGGAACGAACTCGCAAAAAGCTTACAAAATAACCATTCGATTCGCAAGTTCTTAGAAGTTAACCATCTGTTTCCACAAACTTGCCAGTTCTTACACGTTAACCATTCGGTCCAGACCCGGGACCCTAAGTGTCGATTTTTGAGTACACTCACGTAAGAATTCACTCTATACCCCCACACAAAAAAACCAAAAAACGTGGCGATAATCAGATAAACAACTTGGATTCCGAATTCGTTGCCAAAATAATAAATATTAATGACATGTAATCATGTTTTAACGTATGGTGTAATATTTTCTTACAAATATTTCTGCTAAATTTCCGCTGAAAAGTTGCTTGGGCCTCAATTGCGAGGTTATGTCAGGCTCCATACTTTCTCTAAACGTATTCAACTTTGATGTTGGATAGGAGCATGTCCTTTTCTTGCACTGGAAAGAGTGCAGTGCAGGATGTGAAATGTTAAAATTATGTAAGATTGAAATTAATTACATAAGTTTGGGGAAAATGTAAGAGTGGGGCCTTAATTAATTTAGCATCTTTCTTTGCTGTTTTGCGATTCACTTCGGTGATAAATTCATCTTATGTTCTCATTTGATCTTTGCTGATTTGTTTGAGCTTAACAACAGCAAAACGAAGTGGTAAGGAACTCAACATTTTAAAATTGAATTTCATAAGCAAATTATGGTTGCCAACAGTAACCAAAATCCCAAACTCTTCTCCCCAAGAGCATCACCCATTTTTATTTTTCTAAGAAAATTTCAACGAAACAGTATAAAACTGTAGCCGACAAAACTCAAGTTGAGTTGTTCTCAATTATCAGAAAAATTCTCAGAATTATTATCAAAATGGCAATAATGAGCTAAAATTCTTCTAAGCAAAAAAGAACAACGTGAACACGCATATTGAACGGCAAGTTGTATTTAGAATTGAATCAAAGAGCGTTCTGAACGTCATATCATTGACATGTCACAGAGTAATGAAGTCTCAAGTTAGAAGCGGCTGGTCCTGCAAGAGGCGAGATGTCAGCGCCTGTTAAGGGCAAAATTTTGTAAGAAATGCGTGGAATAAGCTAAGATTAGGTGGGAAATGAGTTGAATGCGCTGAAATGTGAAATTTTCAAAATTTTCTGCGCAAAAATCTTACATGATAATACGCTCAAATGCGCAGAAGAATTACATAGAAATGCATTCAAAATTCAGCGTATTTCTTAACTATTTTCAGTGAACTTCAACTGTTCTTGGCACCGATTAGTGAAGTTGGTACCATTTAAATTGATCTTACTTAGCTATTAACGTTTTGTAAGAAATTCGCTGTAAAGCACTCAAGAGCGCTGAATTTATGTAAAAAATGCGCTGAATATTCAGAGCATTTCTTACATTATTTCAGCGTATTTCTCACTAAACTGCTCATTTGTATAAAATCAAATTAAAAGGGAAAAATTGCAATAATCGGTGGCGCTCTGGATTGTGTGATGTTTACGCCACAGGAAAATAGGGTGCGGGTCTCAGTCAACGATAATTTTTTTTGAAAATTTAGTGGTTTTTGGAGCTTTTTTAGCAAAATTTTGTGAGAATTTCAGCACATTTCAGCGCATTTCAACGCATTATAATGTGACGTTTCGGCAAATTTTCAAAAAATCAGCGCAATGCAGCTCGTTTCTTCCGTAATTCTTAGAAAATTTCTCGAACCGGGTGAGTCAAGGTTTCGTGCCACCGCTTTATTGAATTATGTAGAGCAAGAATTTTTAAGATCCACATTGTTGATCCACAGTTTTAGTTGTGGATATTGGTCCATCTTACCCTAATTGCAGAAAAGCACAGCAGTAAATTAACAATTCTGTAGGGAGAACCCGCGAGACTATATTGCGATAAAACATACGCAAAAAGTTTGAACATGCCTTAGTTAAAAGAAGATGTCTGGGTTTAATTGAATGCTAGGTGATATGCAATTCGCCCAGATTTAAAATGAGGACTTTTCCTTTTATTTTATCAAAATCCAATCAAACTTTAGCCAGAAATTTTACTTTTCCTAAACAATCCTTACAACAAGCGGATTTCCGAGTGTCTGTCATGATGTCAATCCCGTTTCCCGACATTAAATTCAAAACACATGAAAACAATGTGGTAAATTTGAGCCCTCTATTGTATATTATTAACCTTTGAACGACTTTTATTCATTTTTAATTGCAATCATTTAGAAAAGCATTAATTCACTTTTGCAAATTCAAACGTGCGCATTAAAAAATAAATTAGGCACAGTTGCAGATTGTAGATATATTCAGTGCAAAAAATGGATACAATCAGCGCGGAAGCGAGTTACGATGAATGCGATGAAGCGATAGTTAGATCGAGCAGAATAGGGATACATGGCGCGCAAACGTAGGTAGCTCATTTACGAATGGGGCTGTTAAAATTTTAACGCTTTTGCGAACACTTGTTGCACGATTCCCCTCAAATTTGCCCGATTTTGCTAAATTATCTATTATACCGAAACCGGGCAGATTTGCCCGTGACGTTATAAGTATGCCTCTGCGGCGTTACGATTAGATGTGAATAGCGTTGAAAAACATTTAATCGCAGAGCGCCGTCTTTTCTAAAGGTGAATGGGGTGATTGCAATGAATTCATCTATTTGTACGAAAATAAAACAAATAATACAGATTTGAGCCCGTGAGCTCTAGATTAAGAGTTTACGATTCTTCCACTCGCCGACTGTGACCTAAGTTACGTGGAATTTCTTTAATATGCAATTTAGATTCACCCTCTTTATGGTAAAACATAGTTGTGATTGTTGGCGAGATTAGTTAGTTATTTCTAGAGGTGAATTTTTCACAACATTCAGCGCAATTATTGGTTTTTTTCGTCTTTAATTTTTGTGACAAGGCTTTGTAAATTTAGCGGGGAATTTAGTGGACCCAAACGCGCTTACAAAACTTGTCCTCTCCCGGAATACTATAAACATTCTATAAGATTACTTAAAAAATGTCGACTGAAAAGTAATTTTCAATCATTTATTGTTTTTTTTTCTTCACTTCTATGAATTGATTTATTTGATCTTAGTCATTGTGATGCTCTACGGGGCTTTTTGAGGTCCAACTGAGCCAACAAAATTCAAATCTTGTTCAAACTGCTTTCTATACCAGCTAGTCTTTAAATGAGACATAAGTACAAATCATGTTCATTAATGTGCACATAAATTATTTTAATTCAATTCACTGCTTTTAATCACCATTGTGAAAATTTACCTTTTTTGCATCATTACCCTACTGGAGGCTTTTTTTCCTTATTAAAAACCAATTTTCAGTAGATAATTCTTACATAGTTATACACAAAATATGCCGAATTCTTACTGCCCTTTTTACATAATTTCATCCTTTGCGAATTCAATTGAAAATTCTACTAGAAATATCCAATATGAGAACAGGTTTTTTCAGCGGACATCCCTCTATCAACACATCAAAAATCACTGTTTTTCCATGAAAAAAGTTGAAGAGATGATTGGCTCAGGTGTTAAATACAAGAATGTTGAATGCTATTCCAGTCTTTCGTACAATAAAAGAGATATCGCAACATGTAGCTTTCGATGACACTCATCGCATAGAAGAGAGTTCCTACAATATCTGTTACTGTTTGGAAAGCAATCAGCCCAAATTCGATTTCTCGAAGTTTTTTCACAAAGAAAAAGCAAAGAAGACAGTAGATGTTCACAATCAGAATACACGCACTCACAAATATCTAATGCAATGTTCAAGTTTTTGATCTGTTCTGTCCCCACCCGCAGTTTTTCTACGCCCCCGGTTCATGTTATGCGTTGTTACATAGCAGGTTATTATTTGAAAAAAAATCACATCCGTCTGGGGAGGGGGAGACGAGTTATATAAGCCCTAAGCTGTGCGACAGTGGGTTGGGACAGAACAGAAATTAATTTTTTAAGCTTTGCCCGTGGAAATATCATATGTTGCTGCATAGAAATTCTATGAAAATCTGTTATGAGGTTCATGGCCCAAAACAGCTTTAGGAAAAGTCCCAATTAACTTATGGGGTCACCGTGGCAAGGTTTTGTAAGAATTGCAATGAATAGAGGTGAAAAAATCGACCACAACCTTCAGCGGTGAAAGCGGTAAGCTCTCGGTGAGAATTGCGCTTTTAGCAGTTTCTTCATAATATTCACCGCATTCACTGTTGTTCTTAATAACATTACCTCAGGTACCAAGGTTCGAACCTCTGGTCTCTTTTTCTACTGATTTCCTCTCACTCGTCACTTGTTCATATTAAATTTGTTTCGTAGTTAAATCACATTCTGTGTACTTACTGTGAACATAATTGGTAAATTTTTGTAAGATTAATGGTTTTAGCGATGAAATTTTCAATGTCCTACTTTTCAAATTATAATGAATGGGGTATGATTATCCTTTCTTGAGGTTTTTCGCGTCATATTTGACTGACAGACAGCAGCGAGTTGTAATATCTGGTGAAAAATCTGACTTTCGATCAACCACTAGCGGTGGGCCTCAAGGGTCAATTTTTGCGCTGTTTCTTATATATAACCGACCTACCCGAAAGATTTGTCAATGAGTGCTATTAATACACCGATGACACAAAAACCATTAGTACAGTAGACAGTAAATCGTAGCCGGAAAAGATATTGAACTTGCTATTGCCTGGAGCAAGGAGAACAAGTTGAAGTTCAATTTTGACAAATTTAAAAGCTTGCTCTATTCCTCACAAAAAATCTCCACAATAAAATTTTGTTCTTTCAAACAATGAAACCATCTCACAGGAAATTCAATTCAAAGACCCGGGCATATAATTTTCAGAAAATTTATCGTGGGGTTATCACTTGAGTTTTGTTCTCCAAAAGGTAATCAAAAGCTTGCACATCTATGGATATGAATTCAAAGCAAAACAAAAGTGTCATTAAGTGTAATCTAGTAAAAAGTTAATTTAATTTTGTCGTGTTTTATCGATTTAGTTTTTGTTACGCTGGTAAAATTATCCTCAGGCAAATCGAAAAACATAAGTAAAAACGTCTAAAATGGACAAATTCAAGCAGTTGTTTTACTGATAAGGACTGCAATTATTGTCTTCGATCAGTGTATTTACTCCCTATCTCATATCAACTTGTTTTCATGGATCTTGTTATATAAAACAAAATTTTGTGAGGTAAACTTCCTATTCGCGCTGAACAATTTCGGCAAACAAAAAAGGGGCATCCCAAGGCAAAATCTAACAAGAAAATATTCTTATACTCAAAAGAAAGTAATCGCCAGGGTGTTGCCCTTAGAGTTTTTTCGTCAGAGTTACAAGTCACAGCAACCCGATGTCACTGGTGCGTAATTTTCACAAAAATAGTCCACGATCAAGTCCTCCCAAATTGAAAAGAGAAGTCAGATTATCTGTTTGATTTAACTCAGAAGAATTTTAATTACAAGTCATACCAATATGGATGGACAGTGTTTCAGAGATGTCAATTTCAGGCCCCATTAAGGACTTACTAAGCTCGGTTAAACCAAGTTGAGCGAAATTTATTCTTATTATTGTTATTATTGTTCTTATATCAGCTGTGGGAGAAAAGTTTTGCCGCCATCACCTTAGTAGTGATATACAAATTGACAATTGAAAACCGCAAAAATTAAAATAAGTTGACCGCTAAGGCGCTTCTTAGCTGTAAGTAGTTTTTTTACGCAACTTTCACCCGCAATTCTTACAACTATTCACAGTATTCATCGCACTTGTTGCGTTTTTAGCGATCTCTATCATTGACACTTCGACCAGGGTCGAGGCCAGTCAAAAACTAGGAATCGACCAGTCAAAGCAGATGTTGACCACGACAGCTATGCCAGACCAAACCGATTCCACAGACATCAGTCAAGATCCAATGACACTTTGCCCAAATATTGCAGCAAAAAGTTTTGACGAGACAGCCAAAATCTTTAAGTCATTGCAGAAGCGCTTTTTCTTAAAAAATCAAATGAGAGAGCTACTCTACTCTCCTGCAGTTTATCTTAAAATGGCACTGGTAAGCTTTTGTTACAAAAATTATATTTCAACAAATACTCATTTTTTTTATTAACGTATACCGAGGTATAGGTGCCATCTAGAAATGACCTCTGATCAGTCCATGCCAGACGAAATTAACCTCTGATCAGACCATCCCAGACCAAAGTATCCTCTGATCAGACTAAAGTGCGCTCATAACTGTCTCCGATCATACCTTTCCAGACCGAAATGACTTCTGACAGGACCAATATCAGACCATGGCACAAACCAAACCCAGACCATCGTCCAGACGATTGTGCGCTCAAAATCACTTCTGATCAGACTCACTTGCGCTCAAAATAGTCTGATAAGTGAATGGTTTTCACTATGAGCGAATTTAACTAATTTTGTAAAATGTTTTCATTTTTATAAAAATTGATGTTTGCATTATTAAATTCATCTAAAGAAAAGACCATTCTAAATGTATTGCTAAAGAAAAGAAAAACCATCTGCTGAGAAAAAGTTTATTTAGTATACACTTACTGCATATTTCGAACTCAGTGATTGAATTTAGACAGCTTTCCATATAAAACGTCGCGTCCTGCAGTTAATCAAAATTTACTGTTAAGGGGACCGTCATTTTCTGTCAGCAAAGTCATCAGACTCTAGTTGTGTCTGTGATCGGAATGCTGATTTTTGTTGCCTATTGTCAAAGCCATCATCTCTCGGTAAAGAAAGAAAAATAAAAAGAAAAAATTTCCGCTCGAAATTGTCTCTGATACGACCCAATTGCGCTCAATTGCGCTCTGATCAGACTAATGCGAGCTTGATTCCGCCTTTGATTATACCATTCTCATCTTGGAGTGACCTCTTATATCATCCCCAGACCGAAGTGAACTCTGATCATACCATCCCCAGACCGAAGTGAACTCTGATCATACTATTGTGCGCTCGAACCGAATCCCAGACCCAGTAACTTTGGTCTGGGAACACATCGTGTGCGTTGGAGTTGGTCTGATCACAGTTCACTTCCAGATGGCACCTCAAACTGGGTAAGCTTCTGTGCAGCAGCTTCTGAAACTGATTACAAAAAAAAACAGGTGACCGGGATGGGGGATCGCAAGCGTGCATAGAGGCGGGTAGAATGAGATGAGGTTGTTTTTTTTGAAGCGGGGGAGGGGTGGTGTCTAAAGTCGACCTGGGGGGGGGGGGGTGGTATTTCCCTTCCTTAAATACACGGTCGACTTCCTAGTAATGGTCAGCCTAAAGTCTTTTCTTAAGTCGACCAACAATCTTTCCATGCCAATATCGGTTTTCATTATCCAATATCGGTAGACTCATAGTCTTTTCATAAGTCGACTAAAGGTCTTTTCATATCCGGTACAGTTGACCTAAAGTCTGATCGCAGGTCTTTTTCACCAAAGTTATAGGGTCTCATAAGGTGCAGAATTTTGAAGCATCAGTAAACTTGTCTTAGTTTCTGCATGAGATTTTTTAGCTTCTTTGAAGACTAGAGCCGGTTTCATTACTGAGCTCCATAAGGAGCGCACCTGACCTAGCCGCCAAAGAAAAAAAACAAAGACCTTAAATAGCTATGACCAATATAATTGCTACATCCTTCGTTTGAGAAAAGTTAGCATTGGCCAGGTCAAACAGATATAACGGAACGTTGCTATGTACTATGAACTGCATTTTTAAGAGTAGTGGATTTCCTTTACAAAACACAATTTTTTAATTAACCATTAATTACTTTTCCTCATATCACACGGATTTTTCGTGCAATATGCTGAGGACCAATCATGGTAATAATTACTCATATGCAGTTAGACCAAAACTTAGGCAAAATCCCTGTTTGAAAAGCTCTGGTTTCTGGTTTATGTACTACGACCAAAAAACGGATTTCTGTTTGAGGTATTTGAGGTTTTTTTGAACTTGAATTTGATTACCCATTAGTGAAAGTCGAATTTTTACTATTTTGAGTAGTTTAATTTCTTTAACAAATGTTTAAGTTATTCGTTGGCCCCTGACGCAATTAAAAGTGTGGTCGTCCTTTGGAAGGCTAAGGCCCCTCCCTCTCCTCCGGTAATTGTCAATTTAATTTATTAAAATGACAAAATTGAGTTATATAATCGTCGACCAATGCTTGCCAATTTTACAAACCCTCAAATGACAAACCTGCGTATTTTAAACAGCGCCTCCCGCACAATGATTTGGAAATTCAGAAGCGTGCTGATGAACTGGGTTTGGTAACTACGATATACAACTGCAGAGTAAAATTGTTTTTAATGAGCGTTTGACACAACCTGTAGACAATTTTAAAGCTGTTGAAGATCTGGAATCCCGCGCAATAAAATCTCTCTTTTCAACATAAACAACTTGAAAACTTGATACAACGTCTAAAGCGAAACAAACGGTGAAGCAAGTTACAGGGAGATGCAATTGATTTTGATAGCTGTGATGAAGCTTATCAACTGGGAGCAACACCTTGTGGGAAAAAAATTTAATTACAACAGCAGTCAGCCCAAAAGCTGATTGTCCACTCCGTGGTAAAACGCGCCTTTGAAAACTAGACGTAGTGTTTCTATTCTTTTAGTCTTCTCCTTAATTACAACATTTTCTATAACAAGTAAGTGGACAATAATCTTTGGAAATGGCAAAACTGTTAAGCTATCTTTTTTATAAACACTTACAATCCTTAAGATTCTATCATGACCACCTCTGTGCACAAATAGAAACACTAGCATACAAAACAGCTGTAATTGCATTATGCGAAACCTGACTCACTGATAACGGTCCATTAGATATATATTCTATATCAGGGCGCAAACCACTGAAAAACCAGTTTAAAACTGATACAACAAAAAGGAGGCGGGGTGGGTTTTTTTGTGCGAGAAGACCTTAAAAAACCTTCTGTTTTGTCGTTTGAACATATTGAACATCGGGTACTTGCTTTAGAAAAACGACGAACAGCGTTTTGTGTTATATACAGGCCCCTTCTTGTGAATTATAAGTTTTCTTTGGAAAATTTGAAAATCAGTTGTTCAAAATAATTACAATGAAAGAGGAAACATCCAACGTAGAAATCTCTGACACTCATCATCAGCAATACAAAAAATAAATTAGGTCATTTAATTTTAAATTACGAAACATGGAGCCAACAAGGGTAACCAAGTTGACAAGCAAATGTACCGACCATGATTTATCAAAAAGATTGAGTATCATGGTAACACTAATTTGGATCTTTGATTTATTAAGCTCTCTTTTTTGAATTCGGTTTTTCCGTTGTACCTTCTCAAAATGATATTTTATATAGCATTTACATAAAATTTTAATTATTTTAAAACAGAACAAAATAATTAAATTTTTTTCAATCTTCTCCAACATAAAATGGGCCGATTGGATGAAAACGATCATGAAAACTCTTGGTGTGAAATTAGTTTCAATTATATGTTTGATTTTGGATGATAGACGTCCTGTTATACAGAATTAAATATAAATATTGGGATTGGTGGATTGACAAACAAATTGAAAAATTTTACAAACAAACGAGATTGTGCTCATTGAACGCACATACTTAATTCTAGTGATCAAAGGAAATCCATTTTAATTAATTACGGAATTTAGCAACACAACCCGTACGAAAAGCTGAAAACAACACTATGATCAAAAGTTGTGGGTATCCAGAAATCCATTAACGTATTCAAAGAACTTTTGGGGCAACAAAAGAGGTGAGCAAAAGACCTCACTGTTGAAACTTTCAACAACTTTTTCGATTATGTATTGAGAAATTTCAATACTAAAAATATTGCAGATGAAACACTGAGACAGGTTTACGATTTAACGAAGCGACTTTTTTTATTCTTCTAGACAACTTTACGATCAGTAATACAAAAAAATCTAGCTTCTTTGAAGACTAGAGCCGGTTTCATTACTGAGCTCCATAAGGAGCGCACCTGACCTAGCCGCCAAAGAAAAAAAACAAAGACCTTAAATAGCTATGACCAATATAATTGCTACATCCTTCGTTTGAGAAAAGTTAGCATTGGCCAGGTCAAACAGATATAACGGAACGTTGCTATGTACTATGAACTGCATTTTTAAGAGTAGTGGATTTCCTTTACAAAACACAATTTTTTAATTAACTATTAATTACTTTTCCTCATATCACACGGATTTTTCGTGCAATATGCTGAGGACCAATCATGGTAATAATTACTCATATGCAGTTAGAACAAAACTTAGGCAAAATCCCTGTTTGAAAAGCTCTGGTTTCTGGTTTATGTACTACGACCAAAAAACGAATTTCTGTTTGAGGTATTTGAGGTTTTTTTGAACTTGAATTTGATTACCCATTAGTGAAAGTCGAATTTTTACTATTTTGAGTAGTTTAATTTCTTTAACAAATGTTTAAGTTATTCGTTGGCCCCTGACGCAATTAAAAGTGTGGTCGTCCTTTGGAAGGCTAAGGCCCCTCCCTCTCCTCCGGTAATTGTCAATTTAATTTATTAAAATGACAAAATTGAGTTATATAATCGTCGACCAATGCTTGCCAATTTTACAAACCCTCAAATGACAAACCTGCGTATTTTAAACAGCGCCTCCCGCACAATGATTTGGAAATTCAGAAGCGTGCTGATGAACTGGGTTTGGTAACTACGATATACAACTGCAGAGTAAAATTGTTTTTAATGAGCGTTTGACACAACCTGTAGACAATTTTAAAGCTGTTGAAGATCTGGAATCCCGCGCAATAAAAACTCTCTTTTCAACATAAACAACTTGAAAACTTGATACAACGTCTAAAGCGAAACAAACGGTGAAGCAAGTTACAGGGAGATGCAATTGATTTTGATAGCTGTGATGAAGTTTATCAACTGGGAGCAACACCTTGTGGGAAAAAAATTTAATTACAACAGCAGTCAGCCCAAAAGCTGATTGTCCACTCCGTGGTAAAACGCGCCTTTGAAAACTCGACGTAGTGTTTCTATTCTTTTGGTCTTCTCCTTAATTACAACATTTTCTATAACAAGTAAGTGGACAATAATCTTTGGAAATGGCAAAACTGTTAAGCTATCTTTTTTATAAACACTTACAATCCTTAAGATTCTATCATGACCACCTCTGTGCACAAATAGAAACACTAGCATACAAAACAGCTGTAATTGCATTATGCGAAACCTGACTCACTGATAACGGTCCATTAGATATATATTCTATATCAGGGCGCAAACCACTGAAAAACCAGTTTAAAACTGATACAACAAAAAGGAGGCGGGGTGGGTTTTTTTGTGCGAGAAGACCTTAAAAATCCTTCTGTTTTTTCGTTTGAACATATTGAACATCGGGTACTTGCTTTAGAAAAACGACGAACAGCGTTTTGTGTTATATACAGGCCCCTTCTTGTGAATTATAAGTTTTCTTTGGAAAATTTGAAAATCAGTTGTTCAAAATAATTACAATGAAAGAGGAAACATCCAACGTAGAAATCTCTGACACTCATCATC
Organism: Convolutriloba macropyga; assembly: GCF_964194025.1. NCBI lineage: Eukaryota > Metazoa > Xenacoelomorpha > Acoela > Convolutidae > Convolutriloba > Convolutriloba macropyga. Next base: position 16,592 of record NW_027452959.1, read on the forward strand.
AGCAATACAAAAAATAAATTAGGTCATTTAATTTTAAATTACGAAACATGGAGCCAACAAGGGTAACCAAGTTGACAAGCAAATGTACCGACCATGATTTATCAAAAAGATTGAGTATCATGGTAACACTAATTTGGATCTTTGATTTATTAAGCTCTCTTTTTTGAATTCGGTTTTTCCGTTGTACCTTCTCAAAATGATATTTTATATAGCATTTACATAAAATTTTAATTATTTTAAAACAGAACAAAATAATTAAATTTTTTTCAATCTTCTCCAACATAAAATGGGCCGATTGGATGAAAACGATCATGAAAACTCTTGGTGTGAAATTAGTTTCAATTATAAGTTTGAGTTTGGATGATAGACGTCCTGTTATACAGAATTAAATATTGGGATTGGTGGATTGACAAACAAATTGAAAAATTTTACAAACAAACGAGATTGTGCTCATTGAACGCACATACTTAATTCTAGTGATCAAAGGAAATCCATTTTAATTAATTACGGAATTTAGCAACACAACCCGTACGAAAAGCTGAAAACAACACTATGATCAAAAGTTGTGGGTATCCAGAAATCCATTAACGTATTCAAAGAACTTTTGGGGCAACAAAAGAGGTGAGCAAAAGACCTCACTGTTGAAACTTTCAACAACTTTTTCGATTATGTATTGAGAAATTTCAATACTAAAAATATTGCAGATGAAACACTGAGACAGGTTTACGATTTAACGAAGCGACTTTTTTTATTCTTCTAGACAACTTTACGGTCAGTAATACAAAAAAAATCTTTAGAAACAGAAAACTAATTTGGTGATGATAGGATAAGTAAAAAAACTTTTGTGGTGACTTGGCTAGATTGATAAATAAGAGCATGCAAAGAAGTTTTTTCCCGGTTTGTCTTGAAATTGCAAAAACAAGTCCACTGCACATAAAAGGGGAATTTGAAACCCCTCAACAAACTATCGGCCAATTAACTTATTGACATCGCTAATCAATGTGTTTAAAATATTCTGAGCACAAGAGTTGTTGGGTTTCTTGAAAAACCAAAACATGCTTTTACTGAGCAATTTGGTTTCCGGTCAATGTTTGCAAGAGCTAAAGATTTGGTTAAAGAATACATGCGAAATTCAATAGATTCGAAAATTATAGGTTTAAGCTTGTTTAAATAAAAAATTTAAATAGAAACACTAGCATACAAAACAGCTGTAATTGCATTATGCGAAACCTGACTCACTGATAACGGTCCATTAGATATATATTCTATATCAGGGCGCAAACCACTGAAAAACCAGTTTAAAACTGATACAACAAAAAGGAGGCGGGGTGGGTTTTTTTGTGCGAGAAGACCTTAAAAATCCTTCTGTTTTGTCGTTTGAACATATTGAACATCGGGTACTTGCTTTAGAAAAACGACGAACAGCGTTTTGTGTTATATACAGGCCCCTTCTTGTGAATTATAAGTTTTTTTTGGAAAATTTGAAAATCAGTTGTTCAAAATAATTACAATGAAAGAGGAAACATCCAACGTAGAAATCTCTGACACTCATCATCAGCAATACAAAAAATAAATTAGGTCATTTAATTTTAAATTACGAAACATGGAGCCAACAAGGGTAACCAAGTTGACAAGCAAATGTACCGACCATGATTTATCAAAAAGATTGAGTATCATGGTAACACTAATTTGGATCTTTGATTTTTTAAGCTCTCTTTTTTGAATTCGGTTTTTCCGTTGTACCTTCTCAAAATGATATTTTATATAGCATTTACATAAAATTTTAATTATTTTAAAACAGAACAAAATAATTAAATTTTTTTCAATCTTCTCCAACATAAAATGGGCCGATTGGATGAAAACGATCATGAAAACTCTTGGTGTGAAATTAGTTTCAATTATAAGTTTGAGTTTGGATGATAGACGTCCTGTTATACAGAACTAAATATTGGGATTGGTGGATTGACAAACAAATTGAAAAATTTTACAAACAAACGAGATTGTGCTCATTGAACGCACATACTTAATTCTAGTGATCAAAGGAAATCCATTTTAATTAATTACGGAATTTAGCAACACAACCCGTACGAAAAGCTGAAAACAACACTATGATCAAAAGTTGTGGGTATCCAGAAATCCATTAACGTATTCAAAGAACTTTTGGGGCAACAAAAGAGGTGAGCAAAAGACCTCACTGTTGAAACTTTCAACAACTTTTTCGATTATGTATTGAGAAATTTCAATACTAAAAATATTGCAGATGAAACACTGAGACAGGTTTACGATTTAACGAAGCGACTTTTTTTATTCTTCTAGACAACTTTACGATCAGTAATACAAAAAAATCTTTAGAAACAGAAAACTAATTTGGTGATGATAGGATAAGTAAAAAAACTTTTGTGGTGACTTGGCTAGATTGATAAATAAGAGCATGCAAAGAAGTTTTTTCCCGGTTTGTCTTGAAATTGCAAAAACAAGTCCACTGCACATAAAAGGGGAATTTGAAACCCCTCAACAAACTATCGGCCAATTAACTTTTTGACATCGCTAATCAATGTGTTTAAAATATTCTGAGGACAAGAGTTGTTGGGTTTCTTGAAAAACCAAAACATGCTTTTACTGAGCAATTTGGTTTCCGGTCAATGTTTGCAAGAGCTAAAGATTTGGTTAAAGAATACATGCGAAATTCAATAGATTCGAAAATTATAGGTTTAAGCTTGTTTCACTAACTTTCAAAAGGCGTTTGACAGAATTGATCACAAAAATCTTCTGAGTTAGTCAGAAATATCAAGTTTGCGATGAAAACTGAAACACCCGATAGCGTTTTTGAATAATTATGTAGTACCGGGATCAAAATAGTCAACAGGAGTTGAGATTAATATAGGTGTTTCTCAAGGTTCAATTTTGTGTCCGTTGCTCTTTCTCTTTTTATTTTACTAAATATTTCCTTCGGTCTGTTTCACACACAGTTCATGTGTAACACTCTTTGCAGATGATATGACAATTCTAACGCTAACGTCACCTGAAGATACAGAAAATCAAAATAACCTTCAAATTGACTTGAAAAAAATGAAAGTTGGTGTTCGAGATATAAACTTGTGATTAACATTAAAAAAGTAAATTTATGGGCTTTGGAAGAAATGACAAAAAACCACAAATTTTGATGCTAGGAGTGCTGGAAGAAGTTTCCGTGTAGTTTCCTTTACAAATCGGAGATTTCTAATTGACAAGCGTCTCGATTTCAAACCCTTTTTGAACAAGTTATTTCGAGAAAGAAACTTCTTCTCGGAGCCCATTTAATTCAGATGCATAAAAATTATGCCAAAGTTTCTTATGGCATTTCAACTCACGGTTTTGCATTAAAAAATTAACTGAAAATCAAGACAGTATTTTTTGCTTGTTATCTTTTCAATCTATCCAATGTGCTCTCAATTTTTTATTTAAATTTTGACGCTCTTGTAAAGGATGTCTTGGATAATATTGCGAAAACACCTCCTCTTTGATTTTTTTAAGTTGCCATTTTCAGGCAAAACGTCGTCTGCTAGGTCTCACGGTCGTCTGCTAGGTCACACGTTCATATACCAAAAATCAAAACGTAGATTCAGAAGAAGTCCTTGAGATTTTCGTTTGAAAAAAATGTTCAATTACCTTGCTAAAGAAATTTTTTTGATAAAATCGGTAAGGGAAATGAAGTTCTTTTAAACTTGATCGAACCTTAGATAACAAAAATGATTTTGATTTGTTTTATTAGGTAATGCAAGTTTATGTAGATTTTCTTGGCACCTCCTGAAGAGTCATTTGACTCGTATGGTGTACAAGGTGGTGAATTGAGTTAGTGCTTCATGATAATTGTTTTTTTCTACTGCCATCTTAATTCAAATCTTATGATTAATCTTAAAAACTGCTTGGACTCCTGTTTTGGCATGCGTTTATATACCCGTTCTGTCATCTGATTTGCCGAATTTTGCTCCGAGATAAACTTGTAAATTAAAATTTGTCTCAATCGCATTATTAACAGTTCTGTCTGAGCTCCAGAGGAAAACGTTTCTGCAAAGTTTCTGATATTGTTTGTTGCTGACACAAATGATCAAAATCTTTTTTCTGTTGTGATATGTCACGTTAAATAAGTTTTCGTTATCTGCTGGCCAATTTAAGTAACTGGCATAAATTTGGGATAGTAGGTTTTCGCATATGTTTCAATTTTACTCGGATATTATCTCTGATCAGACTTTCCAGACCGAAATTATCTCTGATCAGACTTTCCAGACCGAAGGAGTTCTGATCAGACCATCTCCAGACCATGGTCCAGACTCAAATTCAGACCATTGCCCAGACCTTAATCAGACTATGATCAGACCCAATTTCAGACCCAAGTAGCCTCTGATCAGACTCAGTCGAGACCATCTCCCCAGCTGACCACTCTGATCAAAAACACTCAAAATCGCCATCGTCAGCCCTCCCGTCCTTTAACCACAACACTTAAATTGTCCACTCTCCTCCCCCTATCGAGTTGAACTCCCCTCTCATCAGCCTTCTTCTCAACCCTAACCCCATCGCTTAACCCCCACCCACAACACACACACTCACACACACACACACACACACACACACACACACACACACACATATACACACACACACACAGACACAGACAAACCGGTTACCCCATAAACGCACACACAAAACTTACACACACGTTGGTTGAGATTTTACTGCAAAATTAGCTATAAAATAAAAGATTTGCGATGAATTTGATTAAAAATATTAGACCTCTGATCAGACCCAAGTGCGCTTGAAGTCGCCTCTGATCAGACCCAATTGCGCTCGAAGTCGCCTCTGATCAGACCCAAGTGCGCTCGAATCCGCCTATGATCAGACTTTTCAGACCAAAATGACCTCTGATCAAACCATCTCCAGACCATGGTCCAGACCGTAGTGCGCTCGAACTTCCGAAAAGACCCTGTAATTTCGGTCTGGGAACACACGGGTCTGCGCTCGACTGGGTCTGATCATAACTCAAGTTGGGTCTGGACCTCAACCTGGGGTCTTGTCTTTCGAGAAAATTATCAAGAACTTCTTTTGTTTGCTCATCGAAAAATGACAATGAATTTTAAGCCAATTTCTTGTTTCTTTTTGGAAAGTAATTTTGTTTGAGTTTGTAGAGACTGTCCTCTTTTCGTATCAAGATTTTTGAATATGTGTCAATTTTCGGTTGAAGTTCTGGACTTTGAATGTATGGCTTATGTTCGAATATTACTCACACTATTACTGATCATAATTCTACTTATTTGAATTATAGTCTCGGAAAATCTGATTAAATTGTGCTAATTCGATTTCGATTTAAAAAAACGGACATAATTATTCACGGGGTTAACGAATGATAAATTGTTTCCGAATGACCCTTAGTCCTAGAAAGTGTTTTCGGATTTGACAATGAAAAGGATCAACTCACATCCCACAATGCAACAGAATTCCGAAGCGTGTAATGGAAATAGTCGAAGTCCAATTTGATTCCAGTCGACAGATCTGCCCATGGTGCGAATTGGTACAAATCTAAAACAATTGGATATAATGCTGGGTCGTTCCCATTATACCCCCCCCCCCCCCAGCATAGTGGTCAACATAAAATTATATAAGGCAT
>NW_027452960.1:0-24368 GCF_964194025.1 Convolutriloba macropyga
GGGCAAAAATGAAAATTTCTATTTAGAATTTGAGAAATCAAATAAAGGTCTCAGAATCCATTATCTATGATTTCAATTATTTAATCCGTTTGATTTGGGCAGCATTAGCCATCGATCGGACACGTCATCATGAAGACTAAAAGATGATACGACAAACATTTCGACAATTAAGATCCAATTTTCATAAACGTCTTATGATAACAAATAACTCAAAATCAGACTCGAAAACTATTAACGGCCCATTGGGGAATTCAAAGAAACGCAATTGCGCACAATCGGGAATCATGTGTTACCTTTTAATGATCATAGATTTTTAAAAAAAATCAGAAAACGGAAGTCAAATAGCCCAGCGTAAATACAAATTAACTCTCAAAACCTCAAAAATTTGTTCAAAATCTATTTTCCTATTTTTTTTTCATTTCTGTCATTACTTCACCGTGACTGTTATCAGCACTCCAACTTGGCTCCTCATTAACATCGGAAATTTGAAAAGGTAAGCAGATTTTTACAAAAAACGTTGCACAAATGCATTCCAAATCCTCCGGATTTTAAATAATCTAAAAACCGCCGGTAGATTGCTAAAATAGCTGCAAAACAGATTTACGTATTGTGAAATAGAGATAGCAACTAAAAAGAATTGAGCTGATGCACTTGCCAACTTTTTTTCAAGACTAAGACGTTGTGAAACTGAAAAGGTTGGTTTTAAAAACTCAAATTTGTAATTTCATGTTTGTCGTCATTCCTTGTCATTAACATTGATCATTATACAGGAGTACTGTATTAATGTTGAAAGGGGTTAGAGTGATCTCAATTGACCTGAATAAAATTTGAAGGTATTTGGAGAGCGAGGTAAATCAGTTATGAATAACTAATTCACAAAGGTCAGCTTAAATCTCACCGCCTGTTAGCTTAGGCAATCGTCACGCACATAGAAATAACAAACTAGTATTGAAATACGGGCATGAAAAGATCATAAAAGAGTTATTTTGTTTTTGGTGTGAAGAAATGTAAAACAAAAAAGAGCGTCAGAAGAAGCAGCTTACTGCTTAGCAACTATTTAATTCAGGAGCGGAACAGCAGCCATCGGTGAAGAAAACGTAGTTACTATTGAAGGAGTTAGACGAGGTGGGTTCTTACGAATGACGGTTATTTTTTAGGGTTCTAAAATACGAGAAAATGGAACTTTGTGAAAAACCAAACAAGTTGAAATTTCATCCAACAAAAGTACAATTGTTCATTCATTTCTATCAGACAATTAGCAACAACATAAAATTTCAATTTTCAGGCAGATTATGTTGGAAAAAATCAATTTTGATCAGAACAATTTCAATTTAAAATTATAACTGAGATTTTTTTGTTTATTGTCTCCAAAACTGCATAACATATCGGTTTCAAAAATAATTCTCCCTAAATGTAATTAACTTTCGAACGCGCAAAAGTTGCTGTCTAAACGAATACACTCATTTTGTTAAACCAAAAACTTCATAAATTTTTTGGAAAAAGTTGAACCATAACTATCCTAGTTATTTTCCAAAAACTCATCTTGACTAATGAATTTGTAGATTAGAAATTTCATCCCTCACTAAATTCCGAACCTGATGTCGAATAAGCTTACCGATATTTGTCGGCCCCTTAAAGTCTGCTAATTTTTAATTGTTTGATACTTCACCCTGCACTCCCGATTAAGGTGTCATCGCTAAAAAACGCAAAATTTTGTAAGATTTCCTTTCCGTTGATCGTACCAAATTATGCATTTCTAAGCGTGGATTTTTCATAATTAATTTTTTCAAAGCGTAGATCTTACATCAGTTTACGCCTAGTTGATCTTGCAAACTTTTGCGTCTCCACGATCTTAAATAATTTTGGCGTCTCCAAGCATAGATCTTATATAAATTCCAACACTAAAGATTTAATCTTACATATTTTACATATTTTTAAGTTTAAGTGATTTCATTTTAATTGGCGGGATGGGCGAAGTAGGTTTGAAACGTGGTGTTTGAGTCTGATGTATAAAGAATGGACTTCTTAATAAATCTGAGGTACTGTGGTACAGTGATAGAAAAGGCCACAAGCATAAAACAAAACAGTGGTTCGAGTCTCACGATCAGAGTTCTAAGCGTTACAAAAACGCGTAGAAATGCTACCTTTATGTAGACTCCACGCTTAGAAACGCAAAATTATGTAAGATAAGCAATAACTAGCGTTGAGAGTATAGAAAATTCACCGCAATTTTAAATATTATGTGTGGTCAAGGCGTTGAATTTATCTCCCTAAGTTTGCCGCAAAAGTATGCAAGAAAATTGCGCTGAACTTTCTAACTTGTCAATGCCAGTTACCGCGTATCCTACCTTATTTTGCCAAAATTCCTTGGCCTGGGTTCTATAACTCCACACCCCCAAGCAAACTTTTGCTTTCTAATGCACTATAGGCCGATCAGCACTAAACTTTGGCTTGGACTGATAACATTGTACTTATGTACTATTAACAAGTTATGCACTGGGCATAGGTAATGAAAATAACGAACTAGTCCAACGAGGATGTATTCATAACTAAATTTTTGCAAGCAACCCCTACTTACAAATTTTGTATTTTTACCTTGCATGCGAATTTGTAACAATCTAACACCTTTGACTTGAGGAACGTGTAAGTTATGTGCCACTTAAGCTCGAGGGGGGAAAAGACGTCCTCCAAATCAATTGTCTAAAATAGATAGATAATTGGTAATCTTGCATGTAAATGCTATCTTGTTCACTCGAAGTAAAGAAAAATATCGAAAGCATTATTATGTGCCGTTCGTTTGTCAATAAAAGACAGCAAATTCAAAACTGCATATTGCAGAAAAAAGCAATACATATTTCGCTTTAAAATCATAAAATTGAGCAGTTGTTTTTTTTAATTGGCGAACATAGTAGAAAATAAAAGCAAATTTGATAGATTTTTTTCATAGAATAGCCACGTTCGTCACAATTTACATAATTGTGTTCTCTCCTTCCGTAAAATCTTGACATTCGTTTTAATAATCAACAAAACCATTAGTTTTCCAAAAAAGTTGATTAGTCTGTCTCACAGCACCTTGCATCCACTCTACTCCGTAGTTATGTCAGATTTAATTATTTTTTGGAAGAAATTTTTAAAAATTCAAAATTATTAGTTGGTTGACAAAATTATACTTAGGATAACCGTAGAAAAAAATAAAATTGCCCAATTGGAATGGTTTCTTTTCACTAATTTGAACTAAAAATTCTTTTATGAAAGTTTTACCCCAAAAATGATTCTTTAAATATTTGTCCTGACTCTTATTAATTCAAAAACAAATATTTTTTCTTGCAAAGAGTCTAACGAAAACAAAGCATGCATTGGGATTGAAGAAAAAATTGGAATGTCCCTTGTTTCAGATTGAGGGCTCCGCATCTCCTTCAATTTGAGATCAGATAAATTGTCGGCCACTAATTTTAAGAACTGCGATAAAGGACCCCTAATCAAACTGTACCAGACAAAAATCAAGTCTGGCGTTCTCGAAAAAAAAAATGAAAAAGTATAAATTTACCTGGCGACCTCATTACTGGTTCAGACGGAAGAGTTCAGCCGTTCAAAAGACTGAAATACATAAAAACTTTGTTTTATTTTCACTTCAGCAGTTTCTTGTTGATTTTTTATATCTACAAAGAAAAACTTGATGTCTCCTGCAGAGATAATAGCTAATTAATAATTTTTGCTATAAGCATACCAGTGTAGTGATTGAGATTTGCAAATCGTTTATGATTGTCAGGAATCCACTAGTTGCAAAACTAGATTAATTGGTATAAAAAACGAAAATTTATTTTATATTGTAGTTTGTATAAGTATGTTCAATGTTGTTCAATTTTTCTGGCTCTCTCGGCTTACTTAGTTGTTTTCAAAGTGTCTCTGAAATTGGATTATTAGCAACTTAAACAAAGATTATATACTTGCTTATTTGTTGATTCTAAAGGATGCAGTGCGAGAAAATTGAGTACCGCGAACTGTGGAACATCTGTGACCAAATTGATCATTTTGAAGAATCTGGTGACAAAATATTGAAAACGTTTCAAATTTTACGACAATTTTGTATGATTTAAGATTTTGGGGGAAACGATGTGTGAAATCCGTCCGTTTGCGGCATGAGCCATTTGAACATTCCGACATGTCAATTGTAATTTAAACTTTTCATATGCTAAATTTTTCCAACAGGAAATCTCTTAGGTCATGAAACCTTATGTATCTTATAAAATAAATTTCGAATTTAATCAGAAACTTTTTGAGTACATTATGTAGTTTGTGGATAGACTGCAAATATTACATAAAAATATCTCAAATCTTAAATTATCACTTACGAATTGAGAAAATTTTTGTGTAATTTTTTTTACATAGGAACGTGCTACATAACAACATATAATTTGTAACTGGGGCGTCAGAAACACTGGGGGGGGGGGGCAAAACAGAATAGATGCTTAATATAAATGGTGATAGAGAAGGGACATAAGTTTGCGCACTAATCAGGAACAAATGTTACAATATCACTCTTTGAGTTTTTAGAGATAATAATTGGGTATTTGCATGTTGTTTCGTCAAGTGTTGTTTTGTAATAGTCAACTTATGTTAAACTAGATTTTCTAACTTACTTTAAAACCTGAATTCAGCAGAATTTGTTAAGAAATTAAGTTCAAGAGTTTGAAACACTTTTGGGGATTTAAAATGGCTTAAAAACAGGCTCGATAAAGTTAACGCACATTATCAGAAAAAATCATTGAGTTAAAATTTAGGTCACTTACCGAACAGTAAGTGGCATACCCCGGAAAAGTGGCTAAAAATAAACGATTTTGAAAACGTGGCTTGTTGCAAAACTTTTGAAACTCAAACTTTTCGCTGATAAATTTTTCAAAAAAGTGGGTTTGACTTGTAAAACTTGCACTATAACTTGCTCAGAACTGAATAAGCCTAATAGAATTGCATTTAGTTTTGATCGTTACTGGTATAGACTTGTAGTTCGGTACGGGCTAGCTACAATACACTATTCAACTAGCATTACTCTACTTTTTTTAATTGGCTCATTGTTAACTAATATGAGATTGTTGTGACTCTATTTGAGTCATTTAGTAGGTCTTATTAATTCAATTTCGTACATTGAATATATTTTCCCCTATTTTATTTTTTGCTTCGAGCCAGACTTGAGTTTCAATTTTTTTTGTATGACCTTCTGATTCACCATTGAGAGCCTAATTGGAAACTCTTTATTGAAAACAAAACTTCAGCCTTCAAAATTGCATAATGTGTTGAATATTAACTCTATGCTGTAAGTTTGCTTAAAAGAAAAACCTGGTTCACCTAAACAACTTTCGTTGATTTCATACAAGGTCAATTATGATTATATGCGGTTTCCTGGAAATAATAGGAGAATCGAACATAACTTAAGAAAGGCGAAAAAATTGGGTAACCTTCATTTACAGAAGAACTTGTTATGGTTTCTCGCTAATCATACAAAATCATTCAATTTTTTTCCGTCGTAGGACTGTACAAAGAGATTATGTACGGATAGTGTGAAATCATATAAGATCCTTGTATGAAATCAAAGAAAGTTCAACACGAAGAATATTTTTGGCGCACTTTCAACTTATTTAAGTCACCCAAATTCAGCTTCAGCACTGTCAACACACTAAAATACAGAGCACCCCCCAGCTTAGTGCGCTCATTCCTTTTACGCTCTCAGGCGCATGTGCTATTTTTTACATAGTAAAGAGCTATATAACAACATATAGTTTATATTGGGAGGGGGGAGGTGGGTAAAAAAACACGGGGGGGGGGGGGGCAAAATAGGTCCCAAAATTTTAACACACAACTTTTATAGATTCTAAACTGCAAAGAAGTCAAAATTCGGCTCCTTCAGAAATGTTGAAAGTGCTGAAATTATGAAAAATATATTAGTATACTAAGCATCCTACTCAGGTTGGGAAGGCATCTAAATGAGCAGTGGTCGATTCGATCATGTACCGTTTACCCTAGCTTTTTTTAATGAAAAAAGGGATCTTTTCCGTCCGAGTTTTTAATTTGTTATATCTGACATAAGCACTTTGAATCTCAGCAGGAGCGATTCTGTAGTGAATAAAAGAAAATGCAATATTAAGAAAACCACAAGAATTGAATATAACAACTTCCTCTTCTTAGGTGAAACAATTGTTTGAAACTCGAAAGGTTTGCACACCATAACATACCTTTCGTAAGCCATCAGAGCTACAACAAGACCATTTGATATGTCCATCAGGAACCTTAACTCAAAGAATACACCTGAAGCGCTGTTAAGGGCCCCAAAAATGCCCTTGAGAATTACTTGATTGCAGGTCACTACAGCGCAGTCAATTAAATTATAATAAAATTTACAATCCGCGCCATTTATATCCGATGATTTTGCGTTATGCGAAAATATGCATTAATGAAAAACTTAAATATTAGATATTTGACTAATTAAAAAGTTTCTGTTATATACGTCAGTATATTAGGTTCCTTTGACAACTGTTCTTTGAAACTTCATATTACCTGGATCGAGGTTTTATCAAAAAAATAATTTAAGAATTGCGGTGAACAGAGGTAAAAAAAATCTTCCACCGCAAAGCGTTTGCTGTTTTAGCGATTAATGCGGTGAAAACGGTGAATTTTCATTTGATTTTCAGTTTTTGGAGGTGAAATTTTGATTTTCGCCGCGTTCATCGGAATTCTTATATAAACAGGAAACTAACGCACGCGTGCGCGAACCGCCAACCTCCTGCACGTTAACCACTTCTTATTCAACTGCGCCATCTGTCACTAAGTTGAATAATATTTCATTTGAGGTTAAATCAAATTTACATTTGAATCAATAAACTCTATAGAAAATATAAGCATTGAATTTGGTAAGATTAGCTATTTTTAGCGTTGAATTTTTTTCACTCTCCTAAGTGGCAAAAAACAAATCACCGCTACCAACGATAAGCGTTGAAAATAAAAATTTCATCTCTAATAACTGAAAATCCTGCAAAGTATCAAAATACCACCACAAAACATTAACAGTGATTTTTACCGGTGGATTGACATAAAATGTGCTGTCTATAGAGTTAAAGTTGCTTCCTCACCATTTTAACCAATGGAAATCTAACTTTTTTCTAAAGAAGCTTTACCAAATTTCTTGATGTTTTCATACATGTGGGATCTCCTACAATGTGTTTGAATTGATTTCAATGAAAAATGGATAATGGACAAATTTCCTAAAAACCTATGAAAACCAAAACTTTTTAACTAGCTAAGCTACACTGAAAAATTAACATCAATTTTGTTATCAGTTTAAAAAACTCAAAACACCAAAAATGCAGAAAGAAAATAAACAACAACTTATTTGAGTATTCAGCTCATTTGACGAAGAGGCTGTAACAAAATGCATTTTCGTGAATTACAACTTTTTTTTCTAAGAAAGTCTCTTGAAAGTAAAAATTCTTCCATCTGTCTGCTGTTTGCCAGAAAAATATTTAATAAAAATGCCAAGTTCGGAGTAGTAAACAGGAATCATAAATGGAAAATCCTTTTTTAAAAAAAAACTACCATTGCTACCATTACTTCAGCTATGTGCGCTTTTCAGTTAATTTTGCAGTAAAAGCTCTGAATGTTTTTTTTTGCCTTTTTCAAATCATTAATCTCAAATTTTACATAGTTTGAAAAAAATTTCAGTCCATAGAAAAATGTGCCTACTTAGCAGTGAAATTTTGTTTGACTGACGGTTTTAGTACTTATTTGTTTTTTTTTACTTCTCTCGACGCATTGGCCGCTATTCTTACATTTTTTCTTGAGATACCTTCTGTGGTGACGATATTTGGTAAAAATAGCGGTGAATTTTCATCAGATTTGAGATTCTTAGCGGTGATTTTATTCTTCACCGCTCTCCATGCATTCACAGCTATCCTTATATCATTTTTTGCAATATTTTTATCGGTGAAGATATTTGGTAAATTCAGCGGTGAGTTTTGTAAGGTTTGGGATTCTTAGCGGTGATTTTTTTCACCGCATTCATCGCATTCGACGCTAAAAATTGTAACTCTAACATATTTTCACCTCATTAACCTCAATTCTTACATTCAACATTTTTAGAGATTTCTAACGTTGACACCTCAACCCGGGCAATGATTTCACTCGGCCTTCATCCGCATTTAGCTTATGAAGTTCTCGATAGCTCAAAGAATAGAAAGAAGCCTGTGGAAATATTTGACGCTTTGTTTCACAAATATAATGACCATTTGACGTCCTGTGGAATTGAAAGACAATAAATATTGCTCAAAAAGGATCGTTAATGTGCCTTCACACATTATGTTTTTATTCTGCTCTTTTAAAAATATTGAAATTGGAGGAAGTTTATTTAACGTCTTAATATAAATTTCTATAGGCTTTTCAAACTACTTTTAAACTTCAGATGACTACTTTTAATAGATACGAGTTTCAACAAATTGTACGAAAAAAATTTCACGATACTAAGTTTTTGCAAAAAACGTGCGCAGTTCGTTAGAGCAATGAGTATAAGAGGAGGTAACGTTTTGTTCTCAAAAAACTATCCTTGAATGAAAAATTCGCAAGCAAAAGTGAAACAACAATGCTGAATTAAAGCGGTTTCTTTTTCGTTCCATATCTGGCATGAATACCAAAACTGTGCAAAAAGATACGAAATGCTCAATGAAAGTAGTACAAAAACAAAGAAACTTCACGTATATCGATACCATATCAAAAACCTTTTGTTTTCCGTGTTGAGGAAGACTGACAAAAACGATGTAAGAAGCGCCGCTTTTTGTCGGTTTCATCGGTTTTGCTTGTAAGAAGCGTCGGTTTTTGACGGTTTTTGTAGGTTTCTGTCGTTTTTGACGAAATCGTCGGTATTGCTGTTGGCTTCATCGGAACTGTCAATTCCAATTGTAGGGAGCGTTAATTTATGCGCTGCACTATAAATATTAATATTAAACTTTTTAGATCCAATATTATGTAGCTATTGAAACCTCAAATGGTAATTGAACAGCATGTCCATCATCCCATTTGACTGTTAGTGATTTTCCGATTTTCCTCCAGATGCGATAGGCTTGCAACTTGCAATTACTTTAAACCCATGATATATGAAGAATCGGTTTTTTGTCTTGTGTGGTGTGAGTTTTGCATGCATAGTAGTAGTAGCAGTAGCAATATAAGACTTTTTTGCTTTTGAGGCACTACAGCTTTGGTTTGTTTGGTGAATTTTGTTTGGTTTTTGACACAAAGATGCCTCTTTAGTTGGTGTCTCAACAGTGAACTAAAAAATGTTTTATCTCTACTACGAGAATTTCATCTCTCTCATTCAGCTACTACGAGAATTGGGAAATTGAGACAGAAATTTTGTTTAACTTTGTTTTGTTTTGGAGAGAGCGTTTTGAGCCTAGTTTTTTACTTAGTGCTCTGCTCAATTCTCCTATATATTTTTTATGTAACTCCGCTACTGCCTGTCCCAAAGCCGGAATGAAAAAGGAGGAGGGTAAAAACCACACAGAGCATACTTGAAAATCTCAAAAAGTCAGTATTTAATTTGACTTGAGAAAATTTCCGACAACATTTTTATATGAATTTCTTCAATTTCTACAGTTATTGTTTGTTTTGTTTAATTTTGTTTTGTTTTGGAGAGAGCATTTTGAGCCTAGTTTTTTTTTACCTAGTGCTCTGCTCAATTCTCTTATATATTTTTTATGTAACTCCGCCAATGCCGGTCCCAAGCCCCGAATGAAAAAGGAGGAGGGTAAAAAAACATATCATACTGGAAAATCTCAAAAGTCGGCTTTTCAGCTTGACTTGAGACACTTCTGACACTATATCAGCTAATTTATGTCAAAAACCGACGCTTCGTACGTTTAAAATCGACGAAAACCGACGCTTCCTACGTTTGAAACCGACAAAAATCGACGCTTCTTACGTTTTGAAAACGACGAAAACTGACGCTTCGTACGTTTTGAAACCGACGCTTCTTAAGTTTTGAAACCGACGCTTCTCATTTTTTGAAACCAATGCTTCTTAGGTTTTGAAACCGACGAAAACCGATGCTTCTTACGTTTTGAAACCGACGAAAACCGACGCTTTTTACGTGTAAATACCGACAAAAACCGTTCAAAACGACGAAAAAAACCGACGATTTCTTATGTTTAAATCCGACGAAACTCTCAACGCGGGTGACACTCAGTCGCTGTTGGCTGTGTCAACTCAAAAAAAGGCGGAACAATCTTATCAGGGCCTCCATTTTTTTTTCAAATGGAATAGTTATTTGAGCATTATAAATCTTCAAAAAAGATACTTTTTTGATAAATATGCAATTAAAAAATGTCGAGAATATACATGTTACTCTTAGCGTCACCTCGGACAAAATCAGTCAAAATTGCTATACTTTTTGACGGAAATTTCCCTCAGGAACTTTTGGCGAAAAAAACGAGTAGCAAAAGAGTTTTTGCTCAAAATCAGTTGTCAACACTCCAAAATTTCAAAAATGTTATTAGAGGAGTATCACTAGGTTCCGAGTTGGTCCCCTTTTATTTCTAATGCTCATTAACAATCCTCGAGCAATTTTTGTAGATGATTTTATATCCCCTGGATCTTCGCCGACGATCCCTTCAATTCAGCAAACTATCAAGAAGATCTAGATCAATTACACAAATAGAACTTTCTGAATGGAATGGTCACCAAGATATCACAACCTAAATCTATGAAATTTAGGTCAGTCACTAACGTCGAATTGAGTGGTAACGCTTTGACGTTACCATCTTAAACCTAGCATCACATGAAGATCTAGGAGTAAATGTGTCTACCAAACTGAAATGGGAGAACCATATTGATGCCAGAATTTGTAAAGCGCGAAAACATTTCTTTCTCTCGAGAATACCATTGGTTGGAACACGCCTCCAAAAACCAAGTACAACCTCTAACGCACTCTAGTCTTGTCTGCTCTTCTCTACGGCTACCTTTTTGTTTCTTCGACTAATTGTTCACTGAGAAATTGGAGACCTTCTAAAAACACGGCCTCCTGTGGGTATTCGGGAGAAAACAGATTTACAAAGCCACGCGGCGAATGCATAATTTGCTACCTGTTGCCTAATGCTTGAACTGGAGTTTTCTCGCTGCTTGGGAGTTTTCTCGCTGCGTATTTGCCCAAAAACTATTTTTTGGGCAAATACGATTTTAGTTTGGGCGAAATTGTCACCTACAACTTGAAGAAAAGCAATACAGATAACTGTGTTCATTTAACCTTTTAGTACTTTCTTCTAAGTCGGAAAATTCTGTTTTCAAATGCTCAGTTGCCTCCTTCAACTATATCCATCGCCATTCAGTAATTAGTGATTCACATCTTTCATGCATTAAAAAAGTGAAATCTTTTTTTTTTCAAATAGAACTTTTGACCTTGATAATAAATAGAAACATGTATAAATGCTGCTGCGGTATATTTCTTTTCTACTTAATTATTTATTGATGTCTGAAAAAGGAGTTAAGTTTTTTCTCCCTCTCTTTCTAAATGCAGGCATCCTTCTTTCCTCAGTACACAATAGATATTAATAGTCTATGTTTCTAGTATGTTTCTCGTATGTACCTCTTTTTAAATGGTCTATATATGTATGTATGCATTAATCGAATAATTTTCCCCTTTTCAGAGATAAATTAAATGAATGAGCGCATACGAATCCAAATCGAGAAATCCAATATTTGCCAATTAGAGAAAACACCTGAGAGTTTTTTTTTTACAATTTTAAACATATAGAATTGCTCATCGACCAAAAAATCCAAAGTTGGCATTCTACCAAACATAAATTTGTAACTTTGCTGGCAGCACAAGAGTTCTGATTTGAAGAATTTTTCAGCGACAATGTACTTGCTTTTTATATACAAATTTAGATCTCATTAATGTAATATGTTTCCTTATGGCAGAACCAGGTTTGTTAAATAACAGTTGCTGTTAACTCTGCAATATTCACGTTGTATTTTTTTTAAAACAAAATTGTACGGAAAAGTAACAACTGTTGTTTTTTACTTTTGTAATTTATTTGCTTTTGTTTAAAATTTATGTGAAATGGCATTCCTGGTGAAGTCACAAAATGCAAAAACTTTGAGTGATTTCCATAACGCAGTTTGTTGTGATTTACAATTCATTCTATGTTTTGTCCTACATTTTGTCCTAAAAAAGACCATGAAACTTGGTAAAAAACTAGAAAGCAGAATTTGGAGAATTTTCCGAATCATATTTTTTGTTGAAATTCCAAATTACGTCAATTTCGTATATGAACCAATATTTTGCAAACATTGAACTTTAATCAATAACATCGTTATATTCCCTCAAAGTTTCAGTTAAGTCTAAAAAGTTTAGGTAAAAATAAAAAAAATTAGAAAACAAAGTTTCTATTAAACAAACTTTTTGCTATTGTTTTAATTTTTAGCAAATTTTGGAAGTACTATTCAAACAAACGTCAAACTTAAGCGTCCAATTTGTCGCTAGTTTCATTCAGAAATGTTAATGTACAAAAATGGCCATACCGGTAACTAAATCTCAGGCAAATTCAGTATTGAGACTGTCTCATTGAGAGCTAAGCTAATTCAGTGCTTTCTTCTGAATTACATTCTGTTTCAGAAGAATTTTGAATATTCCCTCTTAATTTTGGTCAAATTCAGAGAACTTCAGAAATCAGTTCATAGTTGGTTCTGAAATCTTTCTGAATCAGTACTAAAAATAGAAAAATTTCGGAAAATGTTCTTAGTCAATACTGATTGTCACCGAGTCTTATATGTATATATATATATATATATATATATATATATATATATATATATATATATTAGAAGAAAATAGGACTACGAATTCCATAAATCGCTACCATCCTTGAAAATAAAGAACACTGAAGCTGCTGTGAACAGTTGCTACAATAAGTTAGGTCAGAATTTGAATAAAATTTAGTTAAAAAATTTTTGAAATGAAAAAAAATTGTTCAAAATTAGCTGATATTAAACAGCTAATGCTCCATAACTCCTCGAAACAGACACAAATCAGAACATCGTCCAATAAAATTGTTCAACACTCCATGTGTTTTCTACTCACACCTCTCATAATTCTCTACGTCAAATATATCGATCCAACAAAATTGAGTGAACCAAAAACATCATTTTAGCAAATACTTTAGACCCTTAGTGAACAAACTTACAGACGAAAATAATCAAGATTGTAGATTTTTTGTTTGCAAATTTTTCCTGAAAATTTAGTAGTTGTATGGAGCTAAATATTATTAAAGGACAGTATTCAATGTCTGCTGATTATAGCCAACCACCTGAATTGTGATAGAACGTATAGATTTGCGCAAATATAAATATGCCACAATTTCTGTGGTTTGCAGAGACGAACAGTTTTTCGTTGTTCTCATCAAATCTGAGCTATTCATAATTTTAAAAAAATGTGTATTCTATATCCGAATATCCGAATATTCTACATCGATTCTACATCGCTGTTTATTGTGAACTTTCGAAAAAAGTTACAAACGCGCCCAATTTTTTTACACACACACCCACGTCACGTCATTATGAATGGTGAGTTTTATAAACATTTTGACATTTTATGTTCAGCTTAATCTTCAATATGTTTTGCATAAAACTGAACATATCGAAGCTCTTTTATGTTTACAAACAAACAAAGTATAACCAAGAGCAAAATAATGTTTTTGATGTTGTGTCGCTTATCTCAAAATATCAAATACTAAACATTGAAGGTTATTAAACAGATTTTTAGTCATATTTGATCCATCTTCAGGGCCGGATTCACACATCGTTCTTTTTATTTGTCCTTTGCCCGGTAGAAAATTTTGGATCTATTCTGTTTCGCCCCCCCCCCCCTCAGTGTTTTTAATGACCCCCAGTTACAAATTATATGTTGTTATATAGCACGTTACTATGTAAGAAAATAGCACGTGCGCCTGGGGGTCATAAAAAATTTGTGCTCACTAAGAAGAAGGGGGGGGGGCAAAACAGAATAGATCCAAAATTTTTACTGATACTCTCAATATTTTACGTTTCTTTTAACTATTGACTGCGCTACAGAAGATTTTGTTGAATGTTCTGAAACAGATGATGACCAAGATTTGAGTAAAAATATTCTAAAAATAATTCTAATCACCTATCGTTATGATGACATCAGTTGATTATAGAAAACAGGCGTAACATATAATCAAGCACAAAAAAACTGAAGACAGTTCAACCTAATCGATTGTTTTTCGATCTTTTCCGTTTTTGCCCCCCCCCCCCAGCTTATTGGGTGCATAATATTTGCACCCTCAGATGCACGTGCCATATTTTCACATAATGATTTACTGTGTAATGACGCACGCTCTAAAACTGGGGGGTGCATAAAGCACTGGAGGGGGAGGGGGCATAAACGGAAATCCCGTTTTTAATTTATTCATTGAACTGCACGTGGCAAATGAAGTATTCGATGGAGGTATGCTTCTGTTCCATGTTTCTTGCTGTGCTTAGTTTTCCACTAGCTCTAAATTTTTGCCGTTCTTAGTTTAATTTTAGTTGCTCATTCTCAAAATGTCATCTTCAATTTTTTCTCAAATGTTAAAAAAGCTGCCTAATTTTAACCTATCGAGTTTTGGATCTTTTCTGTTTGTGCCCCCTAGCTTATTGGGTGCATATTATTTGCAGCCCCCCGGACGCACGTGCCATGTTTTTACATTATGATTTACAATATAAGGACACGTGCTCTGTAATGGGGGGGGGGGGGGCGTAACGTACTGTGGGTGGGCACAAACTGAACAGATCTTGATTTTCTAAATAAGGTACAAGATGTTCAACTTCGGGAAAATCCCCCTGTCGGAGGACTTAGTATATGTTAAATTATAGTTCTGGGACGCCTAGAGCAAACAGAACTCAGAGAAGGTGCGTGCGACCAATGCTGAGCTCGAATTACCGAACGGTTGCCAGACCTTCTTTCAGCTCATTCACAATTTGACCAGAACATATTTAGACCCAAATTTCCCTGCTTTAAGTATCAGATTATGGCATTTTATTGATTCTCTTTTACAATATAAAACGCAGAAAACAAACACCTACCTAGTTATGTTTCTCTTAAAATAGAATATCCGTACCTAGAATTGCACAAATTGTCAAAGTTGCATCAGTTCTGGTATAAAGTTCAATCGTGAATTGATTTGCTAAACAAACAAACAAAATTAAGTAGTTGGGCTTCCAATAATACTCTCCAAGAAAAATGCCTTAAGAAGTTTAAGAAATTTTCCACGAAAGATTTTGCTCAATTTATCCTACGGGGGTATCTTACATCTCAAAGTTTCCCAGAAAAATTGATTAAGTGTGACAGAAAGTTCAAAAATAAGAACAAAACGATAACAGAGACCTCCTAAAAAATCATCACCTTAGAGCTGAACATTGGCTCTTTTAGAAAACCCAGGGTACGATTTCGTCGGTCACTAGTACTCCGAGGCTTAGTTTGAAAGATTGAGCTTAGACTTAAAAAAGTGAAATTCTATTTTTTGTACTAAACATAGTGTCCTCTAGGACATTAATTTTAGGAGGAAAAATAGAAATTCACTTCATCAATTCTAAGTTCAACAGAATTCTAAAATCTGACTAAGAAATCTAACTTTTGACACTCTAATTGAACCGCTAGAAGTAATCCGATGTTTTTAAGAAATTGTTTTTAAGAAGAAAGCTTTCATTATTGTCCAAAATAGTACTCTTTCGTACCCTTTGATTCCTTTAGTACGTTAGATCAAAATCTCAGTCTCCCTCGGGCCTCATGAATAGCACTCGGCTGCAAGCGCCCTTTTATCTGGGTGCTAAGCACTTCAGGCGACTAAGGTTTTGTTCTAAAATATACTTTTTGATGAACTCTCGTTGTGATATGTAAAATTTTATAAAATACCATTAAAATAACACATTAACGCCCAATCAACACAACGAAATCGGCTTCCCCATTAGACTAAGAGTTTATCATATTCTTTTATCTCCACAGTTACAATATAAACAATGGTAATCCTAGATGTTGATAAGCTTGTGTTCTTATCACTACCGTATGGTCAAAGTTATTCAATTATTGTAAACGCAATTAGAGTTGATTAAAAAACATAACCACATGATTGTTACCCCCCTTTCGAAGTTATTCAGCAACCTGGCTTTACCTCGATGTTTAACACTTTCCCGATGGTGAAAATAACCGTGAGTTAATTTCGTTTATTAGAGGCAAAATTATTTATCCACCGACACTGACTTGTTTTCTAGTATATACATCAATAATCGACAAATAATTGGTTTGCACCCAATGAATACTAAAAAATACCAAACCAGTAACGAAGTTCTGCTTTGACTTTAGACTAATTATCGAAAGGGTGATGGTTATTTGTGCGCTAATGTTTTCAATAAACTCTCTTTTAATCTTTCTGGCCAGGATTTTTTGCCTCTTTTCACGCAGAGATATGGTGTTCTGATTATCGTAGTGTTCGATGTTACATCAGGCCTCTGTTGTTATCACAATGAGATATATTGAACGAACATTACCACATTACCATACGGCTGTTATCGCCCGCTAGAAATTATTCAGCAATCTTTTGCTTTAAATTTGATAATTTCTCGAACGAAATAACAACAATAAGGGTATCATTCGTTGGTTGAAATGTTGAGTTGACGCCAGGGAGATGCTCTTGCTCTCAGCGCATTTTCTGGTGCAACTGAGCCAATTAAAGTTTGTACTTTTTGCCTGTCTAATGGGGCCAAATATAATTCGTCCTATTATCATTTCCAAAAATGACCATGACACCGCAGAGGCAGACTTAAATGTTTACGTTTTTACAATTAAGTCTTTAAATTATCTTGAGCTGTGCTGAGACACATGGGATTTACACGATTTTTAGGGAGTTGGATTACAATCAAGAAATAGGCTATTTTGAAAAGAAATTCGTAACTACTTGCCACAAAAGGGGCCAATCTTATATTGGAAATTAAATCCATTTTTGACTATTTTCTTCCTTTTCAGTCCAATTACGTTTCACGATTCAAGGTAAACTTAAATGTGTTACAATGGCGTATTACAAAGTTGGTAATAACGTATTAAATAAAATGTAGTGAAGTAACGTATTACAAAGTTCATGACTATATTTTGACTCTGCTTTTGAAAGTTGATATCTGTTTACCAATATTGGAATTTAACAGTAGCTTATCAGAATCTAATCTGTTGTAAATATGAACTGCTGGTTAAATTTTCAAGGCAAAAAAGTCATTTTGAGTAATTTTCATCCCATATAACTTCCTCTTACCTATCACAACTACAGATACGTTCCCCAAGCAACACCCCCCCCCCCACAGACTACCCTCAGCTCCACAAGCCAACCAGTAATCTTCAACCCCGCCCCCACCGACTCACAACCACAAGCCGATGAACTGTTTCTGCAATTTTTTGAAATATTTTTTTCTAAATTTCTTCTTTGATGGAAATTTATGTTTCTTATATAGATGAGGTCACTGAAGTGTTCATGTTGCTCATCTCTTCGATTTACTTCTAAAATTTTGCCGTACACCTTCACGACTCAAAGTGGAGTATTGGTTTTTATAGATTCTCTTAATCTAAAGCGAGCTTGTACCTTGCTTGAAATTTAAATTTTTTCCTTTCGAACATTAACTTTTGTTTTAGAATGTTGACCTCTGTTTTCGAACTTTGAACTTTTACAAAAGTTTTGTTTTTGATATATAGTAGTAAAGAACTGCTGGTAATACTCAAGGTCAAAAAGTCATTTTGAAAACTTTCTTTCCATAACAGTCCTTCGTCCCTAATCAAATTATAGACACCACTTACTTACCTAGCCTTATACATCCAGCTACCAACCCCCAAAGCCTTCACACCCCCCTCCCGCCAAAAAACCACCACACACACACCACACACACACACACACACACACACACACACACACACCACACACACACACACACACACACACACACACACACACACACACACACACACACACAACACACACACACACACACACACACAAACACATCTAGCTATACCCGTGAGAGAACTAATAACTGTATCTGCGGGTTGGAGAACACTATTATTTTTATTATGAAGTTTTTTTGAAGGTAAATTTGTTTCCCGTCTCTTTTTTCTTTGTACAGTGTATCGGAAAACTCGTCAAGTCATTACCAGTATTCTACAAGATAATTTTTAAAAATTGATTTTTCAGACTAAAATATTCTGTTACATATTTGTGATCAAACGGGATAAACTGGTAAAGCCCGAAGAAATTAAGT
The DNA here is from genome assembly GCF_964194025.1 of Convolutriloba macropyga. Lineage (NCBI taxonomy): Eukaryota > Metazoa > Xenacoelomorpha > Acoela > Convolutidae > Convolutriloba > Convolutriloba macropyga. The sequence goes on from NW_027452960.1 coordinate 18,328, forward strand.
CCCCGAGTGCCAATTTTACATTTTTAATGAGCTTGTTGGGCAGTTGAGCGATACTGCTGACGCCTGCGAAGGTGGATATTTATGCTTTAAAAAGCAATCTTGGACAAACCTGTCACCTATTTTGCCCCCAAACACACCCCCCCCCCCCAACACAAACACACACACACACACACACACACACACATACACATACCCATTTTTATCCCCACCCCCTTTTTTATCGTCACGATCAAAGCTCCCCCTGTACGGTTGTTTCTGTTTTGTAAGAATTCCGGTGAATGCGGTAAAAATTAAAATTTCACGACCAAAAGTTATAAAACGAAATGATAGAGCTATTTCTGGGAATAGTTTCTTTTCTGATCGAATGTGAAAGTAGTATGCTTAAAACGGGATTCAAATTTTACACACATTTCCTGATGATCGGAACTTATTTCATCTATTTATTCAGATCGTTTATGCAAATGGGTTAAGGCAGTTAAAGCCTAACGTGAACACTTACGGTAAATTGAAGTAGTGGTAAGTTGCGACGCTGGTAAAACAGATATTATATATAATATCTTTTTTGTTTTTTACGAAGTTATTGAGGCTGAGTCAACAAAGCCTTTCACATTGCAATTTAGAAGCTCCAATTTAACTGTAAATGGCTTGATTGCGATTTCTTTTAATGACCCGTACCGAACTCCAGGACTCGCGTTGACCACCATAACTGTTCCTTGGAAACCATACGTATGGTTTTTAGGGCTTCCTTGATACATACATAAGACCATACAAAAACTTAATGTTGATCACAAATGCCGTCTTTTGGATCACGCAGTACAAAGAATATATCGCAGTTGTCAATGACCTTCAACAAGAAGAACATGTTTTCTATGGTGTCTTCTGTACCATATCCAAGACTATAGGCTTTTATGGCCCATACAAGATCCAAAAACTTTTTTTTGCGAATTCAATTTCTGACTCAAAAGAGTTAATCAATACGAGTAAAAAATCAATAGTGGGCCATTTTAAACCCAAACACAAGTCTGCACTGATTCAGAGTCTGACTCAAGTCGTCATTTATTGGCTTAGGCTTAGGCCAATGCTTAGTTTACAATTGTCAGGTTTGAGTCAACTCTTGCAGTGCCTAAAAAGGCCTGAGTACGGAGCTCATACCTCAAATCCCTAGATTGGATGATCTCGAATCTCTAGATTGGATGATCTCGAACCTCTAGAATGGGTGATCTCGAATCTCTAGATTGGGTGATCTTGGATCTCTATATTGGATGATCTGGGTTTTCTAGATTGGATGATCTCAGTTCTCTGGATTGGATGATCTCGCATCTCTATATTGGATGATCTCGAATCTCTATATTGGATGCTCTCGGATCTCTAGATTGGATGATCTCGAATCTCTAGATTGGATGATCTCGAATGTCTTGATTGGGTGATCTCGGAATTCTAGATTGGATGATCTCGGAACTCTAGATCGGATGACCTCGGGTCTCTAGATTGCATGATATCGCATCTCTAGATTGGATGATCTCGAATCTCTATATTGGATGATCTGGGTTTTCTAGATTGGATGATCTCAGTTCTCTAGATTGGATGATCTCGCATCTCTATATTGGATGATCTCGAATCTCTATATTGGATGCTCTCGGATCTCTAGATTGGATGATCTCGAATCTCTAGATTGGATGATCTCGAATGTCTTGATTGGGTGATCTCGGAATTCTAGATTGGATGATCTCGGAACTCTAGATCGAATGACCTCGGGTCTCTAGATTGCATGATATCGCATCTCTAGATTGGATGATCTCGAATCTCTATATTGGATGATCTGGGTTTTCTAGATTGGATGATCTCAGTTCTCTAGATTGGATGATCTCGCATCTCTATATTGGATGATCTCGAATCTCTATATTGGATGCTCTCGGATCTATAGATTGGATGATCTCGGATCTATAGATTGGATGATCTCCGATCTCTAGATTGGATTATCTCGGATCTCTAAAATGGATGATCTCGAATTTCTAGATTGGATGATCTCGAATCTCTTGATTGGATGATCTCGGAGTTCTAGATTGGATGACCTCGGATCTCTAGATTGGATGATATCGGATCTCTAGATTGGATGATCTCGAATCTCTATATTGGATGATCTGGGTTTTCTAGATTGGATGATCTCAGTTCTCTAGATTGGATGATCTCGCATCTCTATATTGGATGATCTTGAATCTCTATATTGGATGGTCTCGGATCTATAGATTGGATGATCTCGGATCTATAGATTGGATGATCTCCGATCTCTAGATTGGATTATCTCGGATCTCTAAAATGGATGATCTCGAATTTCTAGATTGGATGACCTCGAATCTCTTGATTGGATGATCTCGGAACTCTAGATTGGATGACCTCGGATCTCTAGATTGGATGATATCGGATCTCTAGATTGGATGATCTCGAATCTCTATATTGGATGATCTGGGTTTTCTAGATTGGATGATCTCAGTTCTCTAGATTGGATGATCTCGCATCTCTATATTGGATGATCTTGAATCTCTATATTGGATGGTCTCGGATCTATAAATTGGATGATCTCGGATCTACAGATTGGATGACCTCGGTTCTCTAGATTCAATGAATGACCTTGGATTTTTGAGTTGGATGACCTTGGATTTCTGAATTGGATTTCTCGGGTCTCTAAATTCAATGACCTCGAATTTCTAGACTGGGCGACTTTGAAATTTTGTACTGTATGATCTAAGCTCTCTACATTTGTTGAGCTCAGCGTAGCTCACCGCTGCAAGTTTGGCCGCTCAAGCTGATATCATTTTTTACGCATATGGGAAGCTTGAATAACCCAAACCAAATTATTTGTCTTGTTTTCACTGAAGAGATAAAGCAGCCCAAAATTGTAGAACAATTGTAATAAAATTGAAATGTGACAAGACAAGTAAAAGTTAACAAGACAAGTTAAAAAGTATAATTTTGACTTTTAACGGTATTAAATATCTTACTAAATACAATTCATCCATGCATGTCAATTTTTTCATACTTTCAATTTAATGTCAATCGTTAGGCCTAGATGACGACAGTTTAAATGATAGTTTCAATATAATGATTCTCGTCAACGTGGGATTGCACTTTTTGCGAAAAACAACAACTTTAATTTTTATCTCTGTTCAATGTTATCATACCCTGTTTCGTATAGTTATCAGCTTTTTGGAAACTACTGTTGGCCTTTTTAACAAAGTTTCATCTGCTTTGTTATTGTACATGTGTCATCTGCAAATTTTAAAATTTCGCTTTTCATTTCTTCTCGTCAAATCGTTTTGATTCATTATAAAAATCATGTGCCCGAGGACTGCTCCTTGAGGCACTACATGGTTAATATCACACAATCTGAATATATGATTCCGTTTTAAACGCATTGCTTTGTCTTAGATAGAAATGATTCTAGCATAGTTTTAGATTCCTTGCCAGATCTCTACTTTGTAATTTTTGAGAAAAATTTTGCGAGACATGAAGACAATACTAATAAATTTCATTGTTTACGACGAGATTGTTTATTGCTTCTGTATACAAAATGACAGCATCGTTTGACGATTTGTTTTTTCAAAATTCAGATACTATTTTTGTTGATTCTCTTATGTTTTCTACAGATCTCCGACATTTTTTTCAGAGCCGAAAAACCTTTGCATACAGGGCTCGATCCTTAGATCTCTTGATTCGAAGAGCTCTGAATAACCCGTTGTGCCTTACCCACTCTTAATAAAAAAAACCTTGAAAATCATAAATTCCATGCAATCATATTCGTCTGTTTTGGCTTGACAGACTTGAATCAAGTCTTGATTGAAAATAATTTGATTTGGTCCAACTTTTCATAGCAAAAAACTACAAATACGGAGCCCGCAGTTCAAATCTCAATAAATTCGATGAGCAGAGTGCAAATCCAAAACTTTTTTTTCGAAAAGTAGAATATCTTTTCTCTTTTGTTATACCAGCCTATCCATCTCGTAATAGTAGAAATCCGGGTCGTGACTTTCTTCGAAAGCGTTAGGGCGTGCGCATTTCCAGTTTATAAAAACCCATAGCAGATCCAGATATAGTGTTCAGAAGGTCAGCTAGGGATCCAATTGTTTCCAAGGTACATTGAAAATTGATGAGAAAGAAGTCCAAACTTCTCAATTCGCTCATAATGCGTATACACAAGAGACAGTAGAAGTTGAGAAGAAGTGATATTACCCTGACTAGCACCTGTAAAAAAATTGTACCATATCTTATTCGTAATTTTTGTTTCAAATATTGATGTGAGCAATTTGATCCTATTATTAATATCAAACCCAACAGGGAGACTAATAATAGGTCTAACTCCCCGTTTTCAAAAGCTTCTGTTCGATAAATTACCTAATCGACCTAAGAAAATTGTGAACTTATAACCCTACAGAAAACTTTCTATAAATTACGATAATAAGTAGTGTAAAATATACGTACAGAATGTTTTGTTTTAGATAGGCACCCAGGTTGAGGTCCAGACCCAAATTGAGTTATGATCAGACCCAGTCGAGCGTTATGATCACACCCGTGTGCTCCCAGACCGAAATTACAGGGTCTTTTCGGAAGTTCGAGCGCACTACGGTCTGGACCATGGTCTGGAGATGGTCTGATCAGAGGTCATTTTGATCTGAAAAGTCTGATCATAGGCGGATTCGAGCGCACTTGGGTCTGATCAGAGGCGACTTCGAGCGCAATTGGGTCTGATCATAACCTCTTCGAGCGAACTTTTGTCTGATCAGAGGCGACTTCGAGCGCAATTGGGTCTGATCATAACCTCTTCGAGCGCACTTTTGTCTGATCAGAGGAGACTTCGAGCGCAATTGGGTCTGATCATAACCTCATCGAGCGCACTTGGGTCTGATCAGAAATGCTTTTGAACGTAGTTGGGTCTGATCAGGGACCATTTCGAGCGCATTTTTTCCAATTTTTTTTGTTTTTTTTTAATGAGAGATGTTGGCTCTGCCAGGAGGCAGCCATAAAGCAGCGTTCTGATCAGAGACTCATCTAAAGTCCGACAGCTCTGATCAGAAAACAGGAGTCCAGCCGATAACAGAGGCCGGTACCCTTCAGGAGAAACTTTGATCAACGGGAGACCACGATGTTTCTTATGGAAAGCTGTCTAAACTCATCCATTGAGTCAGAAATATACACTAAAAGGTACACCAAATAAAATTTGTTCTCAACAGTTGAGTTTCGTTTTCTTTAGCAACACTTTTATAATTGATTTTTCCGTAGATGAATTAAATACTGCAAACATCAGTTTTTTGAAATGAATATATTAAAGCAAAATTAGAAGATTTTTTCATAAGAAACATTTTTCTCTAATCAGACTATTTCGAGCGCACTTGGGTCTGATCAGAGGCAATTTCGAGCGCAATTGGGTCTGATCATAAACTCTTCGAGCGCACTTGGGTCTGTTCAGAGGCGACTTCGAGCGCAATTGGGTCTGATCCTAGGCGGATTTGAGCGCAATTGGGTCTGATCATAACCTCTTCGAGCGCACTTGGGTCTGATCAGAGGCGACATCGAGCGCAATTGGGTCTGATCATAATCTTTTCGAGCGCTTCTGGGTCTGATTAGAGGCGTCTCCGAGCGCAATTGTGTCTGATCGGAGGCAACTTTGAGTGCACTTGGGTCTGATCAGAGGTCCAATATTTTTAATCAAATTTATCGCAAATCTTTTATTTTATAGCTAAATTTGCAGCAAAATCTCAACCAACGTGTGTGTAAGTAAGTTTTGTGTGTGCGTTTATGATGTAACCGGTTTGTCTGTGTCTGTTTGTCTGTGTCTGTCTGTGTCTGTGTGTGTGAGTGTGTGTGTTGTGGGTGGGGGTCAAGCGATGGAATTAGGGTTGATACGAAGGCTGATGAGGGGTGAGTTCAACTCGATAGGGGGAGGAGAGTGGACAATTTAAGTGTTGTGGTTAAAGGACGGGAGGGCTGACGCTGACGATTTTGATTGTTTTTGATCAGAGTGGTCAGCTGGGGAGATAGTCTCGACT
>NW_027452961.1:0-15199 GCF_964194025.1 Convolutriloba macropyga
CAGTACGTCCAGGGTCTGGCTCGTTTCCGATCGTTGGACTCGCCTTCCGCCCCAACCCTCTGCCCGTTCCCCACTCGCCCCGCGGCTGATCGAACCTCGACCCACAGAATATATCAAACAACAAACAGCCTGCTCGGTAATGCGGTGGGGTAAGCAAAGGATCGATCTTTCGGTGGTGCAGACTAACCTGCGAGTTGGTGGGGGAGCACGCCGTCGATCTTCGCGCACTGCCCTGATATCGCTGCGCTACAGCTGGCCTCCAATCTCCATGGATCCTCGCTCGATCAGGTGCACGCCGTGCATGCATGGCCCATGGGGCCGCCCCGAGGATGGCAGGTACCGATGGTACGCGACGCGCCGTACGAGCGCCTGGTACGAGTACGAATGTACCAGTGAGCGCTAGCTAGCGCGCGTACTGTACATGCATTGCCGCTTACATATTGTGCACATGTGCGTTGGCTCTGTACAATATGTAAGTAAGGATGGCTTAAATGACAAGTATCCTCTTTTTGGTCACGTAAATAATTACGTAAAAATATACATCACGGACGACTTGCGATAGGGTGCGCCCGCCGTGCGATAGCGATAGTCGATCATTTTGGCGACAACGCTACCCCAGCGACAGGTCTGCCGTCCACGCCTCCCCACCAGATGTCCCACGAAGTGGGACACCAGATGTCCCACTAAGGGTATGTGAGTCCTGGAAGAAGCAACTTCTGGCTTTCGGCGACCTCGGAACAAGTAGGTAGGGTACCCTACACAGACACGAGAGCCTGTTTGAGGGTCGAGAGTCGAGACCACAGACTTCGGGCAAAGAATCCTGACTTCTGCTGTCAGCTGTGTCAGACCAACACTTGTCTCTCTGGCAGGCTTCTGCATCATTTCAGTACACCCTGGCGTTTTGGACTCGGGGCCGCTAGCGTGGCCGACCCAGAGAAAGCCGTACTGCACGGGCCAGAGTGGCATTGCAAGGCTCACAACGGTGGAGCCCTCCACGGTGCTCACCTACCACCTGACAGTGTTCCATGCAATGGATTCCTGACGGCTTCCCGACGTATCCGCAATTGCTGTCTCCGCCTGATCACCAATGGCTTGTCCACTGATGCGCGTGCAAGTGAGCTGACCGCAGAGAGAACTTAGCAACACTGCCCCCCCCTACCCCCCCCCCCCCCCCCCCCCCCCCCACCCACCACCACCTTCCGCACAGAGTAAGGTGACATAAGTCAACACTGTACGGACAGGGGGCAGTGACAAACACGGACGGTCGCACAGACGCAGGGCAGAGTGAGATGTGGCCTTCACCCCTGCCGCGGTATCACCTAGGAAGCATGTCGATAGCCCTGGACCTGCACGCTGCAGCGTCCTCACAACTACAAGTACAGGTACACCACCGCCAAGTGCCGCGCGACACCAAGCTATGCTATGTGATGAAGACCTGGCCACAAGCAGTGACCCTTTCTTGCTCCGTCTCCTCATCGCCACGCTGGTCTCCATCTGCTTCACAGTACCCTAGCGCCGACCCTTGCACATCATGCGCGGCCCTGCAGCAGCAGCCCTAAGCATCATGTGGGGACCGAGGACTGTCTACGGGGTGCGAGCCTGTACGCACCAGGCTGACGGCTGGCTGTGTGGTTTTGACGGGCATGTAGATCAGGACAGGACCCGAGGGCCGAGGAGGCACACCTTGCCCGCGTTCTGGCCGACACGCGGCGCCACAGCCTCGTTATGTTCTACTCCAGCCGCTGCAATCTGTGCAAGGCACTCCGGGCGTCTATCGATGAAGTTGAGGTGTGCAGGAAGCCCCGTCCTAACCCCGCACTGCCTCTCGCCCCGTCCTTCCATGTCCCGGCACCCACCCACTCTGTCACCCCACCCCCTGCCATCAGGTCCTCGCACGCCGCTCCCCTCCTCCTGCACCCCTTCTCACTCCGCTTCCGCACTCCCCGCCTCAGCTCCGCCTTCCGCCTCGCCTCTAAATCCGTCTGAGTCTCGCACGGTCCTGCCCATTGCCAGGATGCTGAGAAGGATTGGTTAGGTGTGGCACGGATCAACACCGACTACGAAGAGCAGTGGGCCCCAGAGATGCTGCACTATCAGGTGCTCCACCTCTCCAGCCCCGACGCAGGCCCCAACAACGGCAGCGTATCACCGCATGCCGATACGATTGCGAGCGTGCTGACTGCTGTATCTAGGCACTGGGGTGATCCGAAGGCGGTGGGAAGACCGTAGCTAGTACACCGCCCGCGTTGCAGCCTTAGCTGTGTTGCGCGTCCATGCGAACAGGATTTTTTTGGGGTCGGTGGCAGGCTGCGCGATGCCGTGCGCACCGCCCGTGCCTCTGTCGTCCCCTCCGCCACCCCATCGCTCCCCACCCTCTGTTGGCACGCACCGCCCCCTCCGTTCTCGGATGGTGGTGTCCCGGCGTGGCTGACGAGCCCGTACATGCCTCATCCTTCTCCTGCTCTTTGTCGTTCCGGCAAAAATTCACAGCATCCCATCATGACAGGGCTCCTCCCGATTCCGAAATGATAGGCATGTCTTCTTAGGGGCAACTCAGTCTGTCCTGACGCTGGCGATTTCCTCTCAAGGATCAATCCTCTCACGCCGCCTGCCCTTGAGAGATTATTCACAGCAAAGGCGGGCAGCCTTACTCCTCTCCATGTGGCAATGTCCAGCACGTGTGAGCGGGACACGGAATGGCGACGGAGGAAGAGGCGGGGAACAGACAGAAGGCAGGCAGCGGGAGAGGGGTGCGCGTGGAGAGGCCCGGCGCAGGGCCAGGGCAGGTGGCCGGCCCGGGGGTAGCTACAAACGGGACCACAACGGAGCCCAGGGCCCAATGATGGAGGCGACACACATGCTGGAGAGAAAGCGAATGATAGCGCAGCAAGGGCAGTCAGGGGGGGGGGGGGGGGGGGGGGTGTCAGGCGGACTGCGACGGTTCATGGCTCACACATTGTCAGAGCCTTGGTGACTACTGCTAACCTTCAAGACTTCGCGCACGGAAGCCCCCCATGACCCTCACTGCGCTTTCTGTGACACACCTGCAGGTAGAGAAGGTGCCGTGCCTGCTGCTCCTCAACCCCTCCGGAGAGGCGGTCTGCAAGACCGGCCCCCCTCGCAGCCTGCGGCACATGGAGCAGTGCCTTGCTTTCCTGGTAGACACCGGAAGGCAGAACAGCAAACGCCGTTAACGCGGCCTCTGTCCGCCTCTGCGAATGTGCAAGGCATGCAGTCCGCACGGACGACTGTTTTCCTCTGGTCCTGATGGCGACTCTCCCGCTTCTGTCGTCCGAGCGTTGTGTGGATCAGCGACGACGGTGTGTTGGTAAATGGGTTGCGGCCGTGTGTGAAGCACCGCTCCCCTTGGCCGGGTTGAATCAACTTGCAGCGCTAGGTCTGTCCCGTTGGCTGCACCGTTGCCATCGCGGGGGAGCGCACTTCTGGTGGCGCTTGCAAGGGGCTTGTAAGGACGCTCTCTCTTGAGCGCCTGCCTGCCCGCGGTACTCGTAGCGACTCAGGGACGCACCGCGCGCCGCTGCCCTTTGGTGGCAGCTGCCAGCTGTGATCCCCCACTTGCCGCAGGCCTTGAAATGCAAGCCCCGGTGTTGGCATGGCAGCTGCCTCACAGCGTGATTGCTGCCTTAAAAACTCTGCCGTTCTCTCTCTCTGTCTCTCTCTCTGTCTCTCTCTCTCTCTCTCTCTCTCTCTCTCTCTCTTTCCCCCCCGACCGCAGCCGGTGCAGAGCAGAGTGCTTCCGCCCTGTCTTTTCCCCCTGTGGCGATTTAGCTTAGCTTGCAGACGCGACCCTGAGCCGCATATGTCCTTATTAGAGCCGTAGCTGCAATGCTTGCATTGCAGAAAGCCGGCTTCCACACATAGGATAGTAGACCCGTGCGCTGTGCACGAGCCCCTCCAGTCCCCACGCCACGTTCACATGATTCTTGAATGTAACGTAATAGTACTCACGGACCCAACCAGCAATCGTCACAACATTTCAGGGCATCAATCAGTTCGCCGACCGGTTCAGCTGCTGCATCCCCCATCCGCCCTCCGCAAGCTCCGTTGCGACCTGGGTGACCTGGAACGTCAAATCTGTCGGCACCTGCCGGCCCATGGGAGCACCCCCAGGCACGGTTTGCTGATCCTTGTGCCGACCGGAGACTGGGCCACCGCGGCCGTGACAGTGCTGACTTGAGACTGGGGCCACAGGCACGAATTGCACCACCATTTAGCATCACAGTGCCGACCGGGGACTGGGCCACAGGCAAGGATTGCAGCAAGCTTTTGGCGTGACAGGGCCGACCGGAGACTGGGCCACAGGCACGGATTACAGCAAGCAATACCGTGACAGTGCCTACCAGAGACTGGGCCACAGGCAAGGATTGCAGCAAGCTTTGCCGTGACAGTGCTGACCGGGGACTGCGCCACTGGCACGGATTGCACCACCATTTAGCATCACAGCGCCGACCGGGGACCGGGCCACAGGCAAGGATTGCAGCAAGCTTTTGGCGTGACAGTGCGGACCGGGGACTGGGCCACAGGCAAAGATTGCAGCAAGCTTTGCCGAGCCCAGTGCCGACAGGGGACTGGGCCACAGGCAAAGATTGCACCACCATTTAGCATCACAGCGCCGACCCGGGACTGGGCCACAGGCAAGGATTGCAGCAACCAATACCGTGACAGTGCCTACCGGAGACTGGGCCACAGGCAAGGATTGCAGCAAGCTTTGCCGAGCCCAGTGCTGACCAGAGACTGGGCCACAGGCAAGGATTGCAGCAAGCTTTTGGCGTGACAGTGCCGAGCAGAGACTGGGCCACAGGCAAAGATTGCAGCAACCAATACCGTGACAGTGCCTACCAGAGACTGGGCCACAGGCAAGGATTGCAGCCAGCTTTGCCGTGACAGTGCTGACCGGGGACTGGGCCACTGGCAAGGATTGCACCACCATTTAGCATCACAGCGCCGACCGGAGACTGGGCCACAAGCAAGGATTGCAGCAAGCTTTTGGCGTGACAGTGCGGACCGGGGACTGGGCCACAGGCAAAGATTGCAGCAAGCTTTGCCGAGCCCAGTGCCGACAGGGGACTGGGCCACTGGCAAGGATTGCACCACCATTTAGCATCACAGCGCCGACCCGAGCCTGGGGCACAGGCAAAGATTGCAGCAAGCTTTTGGCATGACAGTGCGGACCGGAGACTGGGCCACAGGCAAAGATTGCAGCAACCAATACCATGACAGTGCCTACCAGAGACTGGGCCACAGGCAAGGATTGCAGCAAGCTTTGCCGTGACAGTGCCGAGCAGAGACTGGGCCACAGGCAAAGATTGCAGCAACCAATACCGTGACAGTGCCTACCAGAGACTGGGCCACAGGCAAGGATTGCAGCCAGCTTTGCCGTGACAGTGCTGACCGGGGACTGGGCCACTGGCAAGGATTGCACCACCATTTAGCATCACAGCGCCGACCGGAGACTGGGCCACAAGCAAGGATTGCAGCAAGCTTTTGGCGTGACAGTGCGGACCGGGGACTGGGCCACAGGCAAAGATTGCAGCAAGCTTTGCCGAGCCCAGTGCCGACAGGGGACTGGGCCACTGGCAAGGATTGCACCACCATTTAGCATCACAGCGCCGACCCGAGCCTGGGGCACAGGCAAAGATTGCAGCAAGCTTTTGGCATGACAGTGCGGACCGGAGACTGGGCCACAGGCAAAGATTGCAGCAACCAATACCATGACAGTGCCTACCAGAGACTGGGCCACAGGCAAGGATTGCAGCAAGCTTTGCCGTGACAGTGCTGACCGGGGACTGCGCCACTGGCACGGATTGCACCACCATTTAGCATCACAGCGCCGACCGGAGACTGGGCCACAGGCAAGGGTTGCAGCAAGCTTTTGGCGTGACAGTGCGGACCGGGGACTGGGCCACAGGCAAAGATTGCAGCAAGCTTTGCCGAGCCCAGTGCCGACCGGGGACTGGGCCACAGCTAGGCAAGGATTGCGGCAAGCTTTGGTGTGACAGGGAACCATCTGAGTTGCATCGAGGCTTTCCAGTGTATCGGCTCAAGGCCTGTCTTGGCAGGCAGGTCAAGACAGGCAGGTCAATTGCCATCCGATGCTGGAACGTGGGCCGAGCAAAATCACGGCCTGCCTGATTTGTTTACTTGACCGCACGGTGAGCGTTCTTCGGGAATACCCGGCCCATGTGCGGATGATTGCCTGCCGGCAGCCACTGGCTGTCTCCCGCATGGCAGCAGCGATTGCCTGCATAGATTTGCGCCAACCCTTCTGATTCACGCATCAGAAACAAGCGCATGTGCCACACACGATTGAGAGTCTGCACGGCGTAATTCAGGCATGCGCAACGCCGCCTTGATCCCCCCCCCCCCCCCCCCCCCCTTCGGGGTGTGTTGGCTCCACTGCCCTTCCCTACGAATTCGAGAGGGGCTCCAGTGTCGTGATGGGGCTACTCAGCTTGTGCCAGCCCGTCACGCGTTGCATGTATGTGGCCCGCCATGACAACTGTGCAAAGACGCCCCCGTGCCAAATGAAGGCGCGTTGGACTACACCCATAACATGCCTGCCCTCGCCCTCTCCCTCGTTGTGCAGTATCGTCTCACAAACGGAAGACTTTATTCTTAAAAAATCCAGTGAAAAATGGCAGCCCAGCTATCAATTCTAGTAGCAGTAGTAGTAGTAGTAGTGGTGGTGGTGGTGGTGGTGGTGGTGGTAAATTGCCTAGCAGCTATCAATCATGATTTATCCCGTAAAATGAGCCCAGCTGCCTTCCGCGACCTCGGCATTCCGCATGCGTCGACGGCAACTAAGCGTGTCATGGCGGCAGGACGTCAGTGCTATGATCAGCCTGCAGGAGGCGCATGAAACCGTCCCGCGCCTTGCGTGCCGCGCGGGCGAGACGCAGCTCCCATATCCGCTCGTTCACCTCCACAGCAGACACCGGGGAGGCGGTCGTGGCCACCCGCATCACGCTGTGTGTACGGTCCATGCCGTAGCCGAGCATGCCGAAAGACACCCGGGGCCAGAAGTCCTGGACGCGTTTGCCCATCTCGTGGAACATTACGAAGAACGCCACCAGGCGCTGGAGGGAGGCGACTCGGGACTCGTAAAGCTCGCAGGAGAGGGTCTGCTCAATGATGAGGCGAGCTATGGGCGCGTCTGGGCAAGTCTTCATGAGGTTGTCTCCGAAAACTTCCTCAATTGATGGCTCCACCATGCCCAAGAGGGCCTGCTTTTGGGCCGACACAGTGGACAATTCCGGCCTGTCTTGCATCGCGGTGCGGACCTCGTCGACGAACGTGAGCTCGCTGGGCACGGCGGCCCGAGAAATCAACTCCATGCTGTGCCTCACGTAGATGCTTGTCGACTTCACGTCCATGGGGGTGCCCCCCTGGGGGCTCAGGTGCTTGGCTGTGGCCTGAGAACGCGTGCGTTCGGTACTCCGGCGACTGTGGACGATGTTGAGGAGCCCAGAGGCGATTCCCTTCTGTGAGCTGCCTGTCCCGGCGTTCGCGTGCGGCGTGGCATGGCCCTCAACACGACTCCGCCCGCCATGCAACGGTCGGATCCTCTCGCTGCCACTGCTTCTCTCGCTCCGATTGGAATGCGTCAGGCGCTGACCTGAGGATATCACCGCTGAAACGTCCCTTTTCATGTCCTGCTTTCGAATGTTCTCAAACGCTCCCAGCAACTGAGACGAGGATGCTCCTCGTTGGCTGGTTCCAGGGCTGAGTTGACCGTTGTGGTGCTCACATCCATTCTCGCTGGAGCGCTTGGGGCCTGCCACGCGGTGGCCAAAGCCGAGTATCGCCGGTGTATCCCTCTTCAGGTCCCGCCTCCCGCTGTTATTCTCCAGCGGCCCCGCGCAGCCTGCAGACTTGTGGCGGCGTATGGGGCTGGCGGGGCCTCGGTGAGCTGGCATACCTCCGGCAGGGGAAATTGGCGGGGATGGAATGGCGGCTCCAGGGCCGCTGTCCAAGTGCTGGGAGGTGTCAGATGCCGAGGGCCCTACAGTGCTTCCATCAGACCCTCGGCCATGCACTGTGTCTGTCTCGCAAATATAGCGCGGGCGATGCGATGGCAAGAACACCGCAAACTTGGACAGCGGCAGCTTGAAAGCGTTGTGCCCAATGGTCAGACTCTCGCAGCATGCGTGCCCCAAGTTCTGGATGCTGGATGCTTGGCTCACGCTCAGCAGTGCAGCATTCTCTGCGGAAGACAGCGCCGAGAGGCGGCCGTCTGGGCGACCCACTGCCAGCAGCGTGCCCCGGGCGATGCGGTGAGTGAGGCGGTGCACAAGGTGGTCTGCCGGGTTGGCGCTGAAGACTGTCACAGAGGCGTTGCTGTAGGCACTGGCAAACAGCTTGCTGAGGAACGCCTCGATGGACTGCGCGACCCACGGAATGTCGCCAATCACCACGGTGCGGTGAGCCATGCGGTGCATGAGCGGCCGCCTCTGGACGAGGCGGATGAGCCATGTTGCGAGCTGAGGGAAGAAGAGGAAGATCAGGGAGTCTGCGAACATCACAAAGTACCGCCATACCGCTGCCCCGTACACGTCAGAGCCGGCGATCAGCGTCGTCACAGCGGTGGCGACGGGCAGGGAAAACGTGACCGTAAAAATAACGTACACCGCTGTCAGGATCCATGCGATGGGGGCCTCAAGCACATGCTGGGACCACCGGCCTCCAAGTGCCCTCAGCTGCAGCATGACCTCAGAGCAGGGGGCAACAACACCCGTCCGCAACACCCCCACGATCTCCTCAATGCCAGAGATGCTGTCCTGATTGAGGCGCGCCAGCTGCTGCAGGTCATCAGGGATGAAGGCCGCGCCCGAGGTCACGAGCGCCATGTGATTGGACTGCACTGTCAGCATGAGCTGGAGAAGAATCTGAGTGAGTAGCTGGTGGGTGGCGGCCAGCGAGATGCTGCATGGCTCTGCCGAGCGCAGGCCCACTCCGGTGGAAAAGATGCGGGAGCGAGCAGCCCACGACTCCAGGCTGCGCAGCTGGCGGGAGATCTGCGTATCCCACTCACTGGTGACCACAAAAATGTTATTGGTGACCGCCTGAAGCAGCTTAGAGATGGCAAGCGGGGCAAACGTGCCGCCGCTGTGGCTGATGATGATCACAATGCTGTCTGTGAGGTCCAGATTCTCTGCCTCAAGCTTGAATCCGGTCTGGGGCACGGGGTAGTTGTGTCCCAGAAGCCCAAGGATTTTGTTCGCAGACAATGCCCGGACCGTAAGCCGGGGAAACACGCGGTGGAGGTCCGCAGCAAACTGCTCTCCCACCCACAAGCTCACCTCGCAGCCAGTGACAAGAATGTCGATGCTTCTGTTCTGCTGCGTTCCCTGGGCGTGGAGCTCGCTGAGCCGACGCAGCACCTGCCGGCTCAGGGTGCAGGCAGACAGGCGGTTGACGCTGCCGCTGCTTGCCCAGTCCTTCTGGACAGCGTTCAGGGCGGCCGGGATCTCATTGATGTCGTGGCCCACGGGATCCTTCACGGGAGGCGGCAGCGGCAGCACCAGCGGGTTGTCCTCCAGCTTCAGGAGCCGTGGCTTGATGTCACCGGCCCGCTCCCCTTCCGGGCAGCACACCCGCACCAGGAGAGTGCCGTCCATCAGCCGGCATGTCTTCTGGCTCTCGTCCTCAGCGCCCACCACGTCTTCCCAGCGCGGCGGCGCCGGCTCGCCAGCCTCGGGGAACCTCAGAAGACAGGCCTCCCCCTGCAGGTCGTTGATATCCAGGCGCACGGCGTCCATGGATTCATCCCGCACGGAGGCGATGGATGCCGGAGCCAAATCCATAGCAGCCTGGGTTCAGGACGGAAAGTGGGGTGGGCAGGGGAAGGGGAGAGGGGATTCCTCAGCACTCAAGATTCACTCCCGTCCACATGCACGTGCACAGTGCCGTGGTGTGTGAGGCCATGATACGACCGGCTTCTCGCCATGCTGATGGGGTCAAGGATTTGCAGAGACTGAGCCCAAGGGGTCCCGGGTGAGTGAGAGGGGGTGCAGGAGAAGGGGTATGGGAGCGTGTGGGAACAGTGCCGGGGCAGGAAAGAAGAGGCGGCAGAGGGAAAGAGCTGGAGCAAGTGTAAAAGTGAGTCCAAGCGAGCACTCCCATCGGTATGCGAATCCTAGAACGCATGGCTTGCCCTGGACTCAACGCAACAAATACAGGGATCGCGGGGTCTCGGTCTGCTGACCTTTACGGCGGCCGCCTCTGAGCCCCAGAGGACAAGCTTTGACCGCGGGTAGAAAGCCACCGACATGGTCTGGCCCTTGGCCGCGAGCACAATTTCACGGCTGACGTCAAGTGAGCAGTTCACAGAGAGGCCAAAGGAGCCCCGGGCATACTGCAGAAATTCTCGCACGCTGTGAAGGAGGTCGTTGTCATAGAATGCGTCCACAGTGTGTGACACCAGGCCTGCAAGTGTGCCGGTCTCCTCGTCCTGCTCCGGCAGATGCAACAGAGCGGCTGTCTGTGATGCGTTGAGTCGGGACAAAACCGCTCCGGACAGGGCCGACCTGCCTTCGGGGGTGGAGAACCAGCCAGTGGGGCGCCCCTTCCTGGTGGAAAGGCAGGACTGGAAAACTTGCGTGAACACGTCAGATACAACCGCGAGGTTGGCGGCTGACGGCGCGCGAGACTTCAGCGTGCGTCCTGCAGTCCTGAACAACAAAGCGTAGCGCAGAGACAGCAGCCAGATTCCCTTGGTGCGGAGCAGCTCAATGAGCCCAGCGATGACCACCGAGTCCACAGGGGTGGGGCAGGGCACGCCCGTCGCCGCCTCCACAAAGTCCCGCACGTCCTCCAAGGGGTAAGTCGTGCCATGCACCTCGTAGAAGTCGAGGTCGCCGTTGTGGCACACAAAGGTTTCAACGCCCTTCACCGTCATCTGTATGCCGCCCCCTGGGAAGTGCTGCCACACGGCGTGCCTCACCGAGGGGCTCCAGCGGTGAGGGTGGGTGCCGGCCAGCGTGGCCTTGCTGGTGGTGGCAAACCGGGTGTGGCCGGCAAAGACCTTAGTGCCGCTGTCCTCCTTGAGTATCCCTGAGGACCGCTCTGACATCCACACGTCTCTGCTGAATGCCTTAATCAGCTTGGAGGCGAGGTCCCCGCGCTTGCCGTTCACCACCCTCGTGCGCACACCCTCAGACCCAAAGAGGCTCTTGTTGAAGGTGATCAACCCGCCGCTTTGGGATCCCCGCATCTGTGTGACGCGCACCATCTGCTGCAGGATTTCCATGACTTTGTCCCGGTGCCTTTCCGAGAGCAGCAACAGCCCAAAGCAGCCGCAGTGGAACCAACCGTCTCCCTGAGCACGAGGTCGGCGCAGCGCCACAGGCAAATCAAGAGAAGTTAAGGGATTTGGAAGGCACCCCGAATCTGAGCGCAGCTTGGACTCCAGTTATGCATGTGATTGCTTAGGATGTGATGCCTTGCAAGCAGATGAAGCAGCCCCCCAGTATATGTTGACAAGTCAACTTCAGGGAACTTGGCTACTTGGAGGTGACAGTGCGCGGGTAAAATGGCAGTCGCCAGCCTCCGTACACAGATGTTCACGAACTTGCAGCCCATGCATACCTTGTGACTCAGCAGGTCCGAGTATATCGCCTCCATGGCCACAACCCAGGCAGCGGCCCGGGCCGGAGCCCCGCCGAGGAAGGAAGCGGAGCCCAGCGCATCGCATGCCCCGGCCAGCAGCAAGGATCCCACCCACCCCCCGTGGCGGATGGTTGCGGCTCGCCATGGGGAGAGATGTGCAGCTTGCGAAGCGGCGTCAGATACATGAACACGGCGACGTATAAGCGCCTCAGTGACGTTCGACACCTGCAGCGCGAGCAGGACGTCGTCACGGTCAGTAGGTGAACCTCAGGACAGCTCCGTTCTCGACCGGCAAATACTGGAAACAGTGGTTCCGTCAGGACTCGGTTTCGATCCATATCGCCGGGCGGTCAGGATCGCAGTTTGCAGGGCGGTATAAGACTGCTTGGGTGAACCACCCTTCGAGATGACTCTATCCTCACACTGGTGGCAGCCGCGGAGTCAACGCTGCTCAATCCGACGCCGAAACTCCGGAATCGGCTCAACGTAATCAGGGCCAACTAGCTGCCTGGACGGGTTTGTACTAGGTACGCAGGTACGTCACGGTCTCGGGCCGGGCGCCCTACCCAGCGGGCGCGCGGAGAACGGACCGAAAGTGGACTTCAGAGTCGGATAACAGGGTACAGTGAGACTATAGACGGACTTGAATCGATGGGGGACGTGAGGACTGGCTTGCCGGTTGGTGGTGGTGGTGGTGGGAACTGCAAAATCACGTTATCTACCGTAAGTGCACCGACACGCCGAGGGTTGGGTGGGGTTTTCACCGTGCACGCAGACGCCAGCCCGACTGCCAAGGCACATAGCAGGTGCACTGCCTCGTGCACCACGCCAGCGGCCCAGTATGTTAACACAGCCTGAGTGATGGCCGACGCAGGCGCAATTATCCAGGCTGAAATGGATTCCATTTTAGTGTCTAAGTTCAGGTGTTGTACTGAAAGGCCTTGATGTCATCTCCAGAGGCAGTATAGTACGGTCTGTTGCAGCACTCGCAGGAGCAACTCGGACGTGGCGAAGGCAGAGTGTGAATTATTTGGAGTTTGTTTCTCCTTCTCCAGATGGTGGGAAAGGCAAGCTGTAGCGATGTATAGCGTATCCAGGTTTGTCCTTCAAGTTGTTCGTGCGTCCGTCCGTGATCCGTTTCAGGTGCTCGTCTCAATCCTGTAGGCAGGCTGTAGGGCAGGTGGTTTTGGGTGCTGCTACTATCTATCATACTTGTTCTAGCTAGGTACAGTAGGCCCTCTCTAGAGAGTATCTCCGCGGGAGATACACGCGCATACTGTTTAAAATTTTTTTAGCATAGTGTGGCTTTCGTCATATGTCCTGACAGTCGACCTCTAACCTAGCCAGGCGGTGTAGATCAACTACCCTAGGGTAGGGTAGCTCCCAGCTATAGTAGTTGGCAGTCTTCAATACGAGTACAGTAGGGTAGTAGGTACCTACTGGCATCTTTATCATATAATAAGAGTGAAGTGGTGTCAGTTTGTTTGTTTGTTTGTTTGTTTGTTTGTTTGTTTGTTTGTCATGCACCCTATGTAGGGTATGTATGTATGTATGTATGTATATGTTTGTTTGCATGTTTGTTTGTCACTTGCTCCTAATTAGGCAAGATCTGGGGTAGGCTGGCCGGGGCTCTGCCCGGGCCCGCCCGGACCGAAGGTCCGGTAGGTCTGTGTCCGTGCGTTCGCCCAGCTTGTACAGTATAACATATATATACTTGTACTAGACCTAGCTAGTATGTACTACGTATTGACTATTGACACTGTTCAATATTAGGTGACTTTCGCAGCAGCCCGGGCGGGATCTGGAGCTGTTGGCTATTTTGGATACGTGGATACCGGACAGGTACCTGCCTATACGCGTCGGCGGAGGTCAGATGGCATAATTGATGGCATAATAATTGATTATTACGTGATGACATGCAGTTTGCTGCCCCGGTCTCCCTTAATTCAAAGTAGTTGAAGCTTTAATTTTGCAGCCCCCTCTCGTCTTATGTGCGAGCTATTGCAACCCCTCCCGTCCGGAACCGGCATTTGAACAAGAAAATACGCAAAATGCGGCCCGAAATGTAGGTACCCCCATTCAATCCAACTCGATCACCGCGACATGCGAAAGTTAAAACCCAAAACGGTTGCATTCCGGGTTGTATTAACTATTAATAAAGGGTTACATTACTTACATGCCAACTATTCCATGGTACGTGTTTACCGAGGATTAACAACGCTAATGCGAATGCGACCTCGTAATTTAACCCGTGCGAAAGTTGTCTATTTAATCGATTTCACTTTTCAGGCGCAGGCACCCGGCAGGTTGTCCTATATGCGAGGCGGGTATACTCAAGCGTGGCCTGGAGCATGCCACCCTAAAAATGTCCTGATTCCTGATAATATTTCACAAAACTGAGGCAACTTCAGACTAGAAATTCGACCCTTCTGGTTCGAATGAGCCTGGTGCCATTAGGAGTTTTTCACGTTTACTGTGTGAACCGGCAAGGCATACACCAGGTTTTTGGGGAAATCCTCGAAAACTCTGAATGGTAATTGGCACCAAGCTAATTCGAATCAGAAGGGTCGAGTTTCTACTGTGAAGTGCCCTTAGTTAGAATTGGGAATAAATGTCGGGAACAAGGACATATTTTTGTGTATTTTTCCCTATGTTAAGGGATCGTACAACACCGCGGATGGTCGATATGCGTACGGATACTCGTACTAATGTACGGAAATCCGATGACGAGCTCTAGGCCTGTCTTGAGTATCACCCGCCGGGGTGTAGACGTGTAGAGGTAGACGTAGACCCTACAACTAAAGCTACTACTCGTACAGTGTATCCTTACTAGCTGTGTGGCTGCACTAATTTGGTCTGTATAATTCCCTTGTTGCGAGTACTATCGCTACAGTAGTACTGTACTACGCCTCGGCCCAGCTTGGAGAACAGACAAATTTTTTTCTGAACCGTCATAGAATAAACACCCTACAACGAAACACCATGATGGGACAGGACGGGCGGTTTTCATCACGGTGGCCGGGCGGGTCGGTCGGGGGGGAAAGCCTCGGGCGCGCCTTGACGTGACAATATTCGGATATATTCCGGAAGGTTGTAACACCGGATATCAAAAGAACAGTGATCGTAGATACGTTCACGAATACAACATGGGCGATATACATACTCGTACGACGATTCTATTGTACTAGTACGAGTACACCGGCCGACAGGACGTGGGGGGTACCCTACGTTGAGATAGACGTAAGACGTACGAATGACGATAGTCGATATCTTGACAACGTACACTGACTGTTGTAACTTGTAGGTACACACTCATAAAAATTAAAAATCTATATCTTGATATAATAATAGCTCACACGAGATACTCGCTTCCGATGTGATGCCTCGGTCGCATCACGGCTGCGGGAAGAGCAACAGTCAACACTCTCACTGACAGCTGCACGTCACATAATGCCCATGATTCGTCCATTCTTGTAACATGTTTGTGGTTTGGATGAGACTAAAGGCTGCAACGGATGGCGGTCGGATTATATGTTGGGATGGATGCCACTCACCGCCAGACGGCGACGAG